>NC_056728.1:657527500-657580000 GCF_019279795.1 Protopterus annectens
CCTTAATTATAAATTAAATTAAGCACTGGTGATGTAGTAAAGCCTTCTGCTGAGGTAGTTTTATTTACTTCAAGTTCAATTGCGTACTCTTGATCTCTTTTTCGCAAGGATGTGATTTCTGCATACATATTTCTGTTATCAGTTTAAGGTATTGTTTACAACAAGATGAGAATGGAGCCAAAAATATTATAGTACTGAGATTTTAGAAGATTGCTATGTGATGCACAGTAACTTTCGCAGAATAAGTGAAGGGAAAGAAACTATGGGGAAAATTCAATAAAGCTTAGACAGCAATTTTTATCATGTGCATGTTGTGGCACGATATGAACAGGGGCGCGAACAGTTTTAGATTATTCAGTAAACTCTGTTTAGTGATGTGCAATCATGTACACTTATATTCATATATGGTAATGTTCATGGAATGCAAATTTCAGTAAAAGTAACTGAAATTTATGCTAATGAAGTGAAACAACATGGTGGAGCAGTTTATCAACCTTGAATAAAACCATGTAGACTCCATGTCCGTGTTGCTAGTGTACGCGGAAAATTTCCAAGTACAGGAACCTACATGTAAGTAAGGGCATGTAACAGTCCAGAAATATGGACATAATTCCCCTGAAACGGTAACAACATGGGCAATGTATACACTGTGGAAGTCTGAAAACATCAGGGAGTGTGTCAGATTACTTTACTGTTCAATTATTTTTAATACATGTTTGTACACTGCGCTGCTTGGTGCAAAGTGTTTTAACTATGATTTTCAAAAACCTCATATAATAGAGGAATATAATGTACTGTAACCATGGGTAAAGTAATACCCTGCCTTGTGTCTTTAAAATCATGCTCCTGTGCTACTGACTAGCCTACAGGGCTACTAACTGTGTAGATTCCAGGCTGTCAGCACTGTTATTATGCAAATTAGTGCCAAAAACACTGGATTTGTTAAATCACAAAAAGGAGAAACCACGTAGGGATGTTCACTTCATGTAGGCTCCTACACAGTGTTTATGTTTCCATTGGATATCAATGACATCGGGGGGTGTCAAGTCACTTTTTTTCTCTCTTGCATAGGTGTGCACAGTATGCCACTTGCCGCAAACTGTTTTGGAGAAGCATATGTTCTTTGCATGACTAGAGCACCCAAGCATCAGACATGAGCTATACATCCAAAAATAGAAATCAGATGCATTCAGCTGACATAGCTGAGCACCACTGGACATCGTGCAAACTTGGTAAGTGGGGCTGTACTATGCTAATATGCTAAAGTTGCAGGGTGTTTTGTACTACCCCTGTTGTGACAGGTGTTAAGCATTAGACTGGAGGGCAGATGGTCTTGGGTTCTAATACAGAGTATGCCAAACTTTATTATAGTTTTCTGACATTGCAGCTTATACACATAAAGTGTAACTTGCAATAAATAGTGTTTTCTACACAGTTCATGGCAACAGAGATAAAAATAAAAAAATGTTGGCATGGCTTACCTTAGTTATGAATGGTTGCACTCTGCTGAGTGACAGTGCAGACAGCACACTACTGTGCACTGAAGTAGGAGCTTTGAATCATATTAATTACACCCTCAGCAGGTGATCTGCATCTTAATTAGCCAATCCCATGTGGTGGATCTACACAAGAAATGTATAAAGTGTGCATATAGCCTACATTCTGATTTTCCCTCGATACTTCATGACCATTGGAGCAGAGACTTGGAAATTTTAACAAAGATAATGCTAGGGGCTATTGTGCATCTGTATGTACTAGTGGCTGAAGTCAGTGCTGCTGGTGCTGCTGACAATAGGTCTAGGCCAAGAAGGATAAGATTGTTCAGGCCCAGGGTAACCTTTCAGGTGCTACATGAACTGGAGAATGTAGAGAGCTACAGGGTGGATAGGGACATACTACAATAACTCTGTGATCTCTGCTGCTGTCAACTCAGAGTCAGAGCTAACTGAGGGGAACCCATCCCAGTGGAAACAAAGGTATGTGTAACCCTTAGGATATTAGCTACAGGTACTTTTCAAAGATCAAATGGGGACATGATGGGGGTGTCATAGGCATCAGCATCCAAGATACTCCACCAGTTCTTGGATAATATGCTCATACATGCCAGTGAGCACACATATTTTCCACATTCCTCTGAGGAGAGGACCAGCAATATGCAACAGTTTTATCATGTAGAGCACTAGCCTAAAGTACTGGGTGACATAGATTGCACTCATGTATACATCAAGGCACCACCTGGTATGCAGGGTAGAATCTACATTAACTGCAAATGATACCACTCCATCAACTGCCAAGTCATGTGCAATGCCCAGGGGATTACCTTGAATGTGAGTGCAGGCAATGCTGGCAGTTATCATGACTCCTAAATCTGGCACACATCACAGCTGTAACAGATGTTTGATAGGGGTGACATCCCACAAGGCCATTTACTGGGGGATACTGGCTATGCCCTGGAAAATTGGATGATGACACCCATCAGAAATGCACACATACCCACAGAAGAATACCGTACTGAAGCACACGTACAAACTAGAAACATCATATAGCATGTGTTTGTGCTTCTGATGTCATGGTTCTTCTGCCTAGATATATCCTTTGGAGCTTTGCAGTATACTCCACACACATGTATACACATATTCACAGTATGTGCTATGCTCCACAATCTGATCCTGCCTAAAGAGCTACAGCTGGATCAGCAAGGGAAAGGGAAACACATCCCCACACCTATGCCTAGGTCACCACAGCCATAGTCACAGGAGGACTTGGAGGGGGGACCCCCAGGTAATGCCCCTGTAGGCAGATGTAGCCATGCTCTGTATACCCTTGCTTAGGCTAAGAGACATCACATCACATATTCACTGACCACTTAGGGACCTAGGGACTAATACCTTTCTCCTGCTCACATGCATACATCAAAACTGATGCCAGGCAACTCACGCAACTTGTCCCTATCCATGTATTGGCTGTGTACTGCTTGCATCAGACAGAGTCTGCCATAAACTAAAGTTGTGTCAACTGCCACATTTGCAAGGTAAGCCTGAACCTAGATTGTATTCTTGAAGAGGACTATGACATTTCCTTTTATGTATTACTTTGTTACAGTATGTAAGTATAGAGTGGTGGCTTTGTAGACATTTTAAATTAACATGTGACTACAGATACTTGCATTACTAATATGTGTCCATATGTAATTAGTAGGTGTCAGCATGAAACACTGACACAGTCCTACCTCAGCAGAATACTGGTACAACATTCAAGAGAGAAGGTAGAAAGGGAAGCTAGACATTGCAGTTTCAGACTTTAGACTTGTTTGCATCCTAGCAGTAAATGTGGTCTGTTCCCCCACACACCAAAACAGGACTGTACCCTTGTAACTGCCAGAACAGTAACTCAGCTATACTACCCTCAAAACCACAGTATATGCATCTTTATGCCACAGTTATAATCCACCCATATTTTCAGTACAATTATATATACTTGATTATACACTGTATCTGCTAGTTAACTAATGAAATAATTGTGTGAAGAATCACCCAGTTCTGGCAAGCTGCATTTTGACTAAGGCAGCCACCTTGTTCGATAAAGTTGTATTGCTGTTGAGGGTTCTAATCCTGATAAAAGTAGATGTTTTGGAGGTGTACTAGCAATAGTTATTGTGTTTTACAATCTGTCAATCAGTTTCCCATGCTGCTATCAGCTTTGTCTTGTTTTAATTACACATTTGTGTGCTGCACTACATGCCTAAAACAGTTTTTCTAAGGTTTAGCCCATTTGCATGATGTGCAGCTTTGCAGAAACAGTGAAAGGGAAATAGGATTTATGTGAGACTGCCACCCATAAACACCAGATACATTCAATTATTGTCAGTAGTAACTGGGAAATCCCAGCCTGGAGTAGAAATAGGGATGGACGGTAGTAGCACATATTACATAATAGAAAGATTAAGATGTTAGCTATGTGCCGCTCATTTTTGAACTCCTTACCAACACACAAACAGGTAAAGAGGCAAATGCGCATGCATATACACTTAGTTAACCTCAGTGCAAATCCGATTCTTCTCATGCTATCGCATTATATACATACATATTGCATGTCCTTAGTGCTCTATCATACTCAAACTCCATGTCTCACTTAAGGCTACATGTGGAATAATTTAAAATTGATGGACAGTATAGGTATTTGCACATATATTGACAATCCATCCATCTGTCTCACCAGCAGCAACAACACCAACAATCACAACAACCCTGGGCCTCCTTGATTTTCCAACACATATATCAAATACTGTACAAGCTGTGATATATAATGCTGTGTGCTCTCTCATGGACAGGGCCAATTGGTGGTGCTCTCAGGCATGCTCATCCAAATGCAAACAGAGAAATATGCTCAATAAGGGTATTTTCGTTACACAGCTAGGCTACTAAACAGTACTTGTCTGCTAGGCTACTAGCCTCAGATGACACTAAGAAGCAATGTAATGATGCAGGCCATCCAAGCCATTATTCAACACCTGACTTGGTTATGTCATCTAGTATATGTTCACCTGCAGTCTTACATATATCAGATTTGTGCCATGGTGTGTGCATTAAGTACTGTGTTCTGTTGTCCCTCTAATTCTCACTGCATTCAAGTGTGTGTGTTTGTTTGTGTGTGTGTGTGTGTGTGTGTGTGTGTGTGTGTGTGTGTGTGTGTGTGTGTGTGTGTGTGTGTGTGTGTGTGTGTGTGTATGTGTGATTATGTGTGTGTCTTTGTGTCTGTGTGTGTGTGTGTGTGTGTGTGTGTGTGTGTGTGTAGCCCAATCTGAATTTCCAAATGTCATGGTTTTCTATTGTTTTGAAGCTTGCACACACATCCATTCCAAGCAGGCCTCCAACCACTGGCCACCCACATGGTTTGTTGATATCAACTAGTATAGATTCATCTGTAATCTTGTTAAATTTAGACTTGTGCTGTAGTGCCTGCATTATGTACTGTGTTCTGTAGTAAATGTAGATGGATAGGGGGTCTATCATCATTGTAGTCAATCTGCTCTGTGTGTGTGTGTGTGTGTGTGTGTGTGTGTGTGTGTGTGTGTGTGTGTGTGTGTGTGTGTGTGTGTGCGTGTGTGCGTGTGTGCGTGTGTGCGTGTGTGTGTGCGTGTTTCCATAAAGAAGGGTGTAAGTGTGTATCACACACTGACTTCCCAAATGGTATGGTTTTACACTGTTTTGCTGCTTGTACACACATCCATTCCAAGCAGGCCTCCAACCACTGGTCATCCATATGGCCTGTTGATGTTATCTAGTATAAGTGCACCATCAGTCCTGTTAAAATCAAAATGCTGCTGTGGCACCTGCACTAAGAACTACATTCTGTAGTCAGTAAACTTATATAGGTAGGGGTTCCATACTCACTGCAGTAAACTGTGTGTGTATGTGTGTGAGCTCTTGGTGGATGTTGTACAAAGCATTTTGCAGCAGCCTATGGGACATTGTCCTCTTATCTTCAACAGACACTGCTGATGTCATTGGTGATATCATATTATTGGACATGTATGCATCGCAACAGTCCATGGTCACACAGGTCTAGCAGACGGGTAGATGTCACCTCATCCTATATAAAACAGGCAACAGTGACATTCCTTGTATTGTATGCACAAACATCATGATATTTGCAATGGTAATGGACAGGATGACACATGAGATCACACAGGAGTCTGCGTGGACTATGATGTTTGTGGATGATATCGGGATCTGTAGTGAGAGTAGGGAACAGGTTTAGGAGACCCCAGAGAAGTAGAGATATGCTCTGCAGTGGAGAGGAATAAAGGTTAGCAGGAATAAGACAGAATATATTTGTGTAAATGAGTGGGAGGATAGAGGAATGGTAAGGATACAGGGAATATACTTGTCAAAGGCATATACGTTGAAATACTTGAGATCAGCAGTTCAGAGTAATGATGAGTGTAGAAGACAAGTGAAGAAGAGAGTGCATGCAGGGTGGAATGGGTTGAGACTAGTGTCAGGAATGATTTTTGACAGACGGGTACCAATACGAGTGAAAAGAAAGGTCTATAAAATGCTAGTGAGACCAGCTAAGTTACTTGTGTTGGAGAAGGTGACACTGACAAAAATAGGAGTCATAACAGGTGTTGGCAGAGTTCAAGATTTTAAGGTTTGCATTGGATGTGCTGAGAATGGACAGGAATATTAATCAATATATTAGTATCAGCTCAGTTTGTAGGTTTTGGAGACATAGCTGGATTGGTAAGATTGCACTGGTTTGGACATATCCTGAGAAGTGATGCTGGATAGACTGGGAGAAGGATACTATGGTTGGAGCTGCCAGGTAAGAGTAGAAGAGGAAGGCCTAAGATAAGGGGCAGGATTCACAAAGCCTCCGTGTAAGAGTTATAACTCATACATGGAGGCTGCAGTTAAACGGAGTGATGTCAGCATGCTCTGCATATTCATGAGAGCATGCTGAATCACACTTAAGGCCAACACGGTCCGTGTAAGACAGTAGGGGGCGTGTCCGTAGGCCGAGCCCTGTAAGCAGACACGCCCCCAGAAGAGGAAAAGTACCCAAAGTAAACACCCACGACAGAGTCCACGGAAATGTGAATAAACAGAACACAACACATGCCCCCACAGACTATGAACAGAAAACATATAAATAAACACATTTTATTATTTTTTTTAAATGTAAAAATGTTTAACCGTGAGTGCGCTCATTTGCGCGGGCGTGCCCGTAGCGCAGCTACAGTTAGCAGTCAGTGGGAAAGCATATAAGAACTAAATATGCAAAATAAGCCAGGAAGCAATAGCTTAGCGGTAGAGATGTTGGCTGAAGAGCAGGCATTCATGGTTTGAGCCCCCACAACACCATTTTTTTTTTTAGCAAAATAAGCAGGAAACAAGTCCCTGACAAATATGTACACACAAAACCACAATTTATGTAAAATGTAATGAAATAGCCCATTTATATTGAAGAAATGTGAGGTAACAAAAGAATAAAAAATGCCAGATGTGCTCATAGCTGAGCTACAGTTTAACAGAGTGAGTGCATCTGCCCGTAGATGAGCAGTGGTTTAACTGGTGCAAAATGAGTGCCTGTAGCTGAGCAGTGGTCTAACACGCTAAATCTATGTGCCCCTAACTGAGCTGAGCGTAATATGCGTGCTGATAGCCAAATGAGGCTTAAACCAGCGTACCCCGTTTGCGCGGAACTGCGCACCGCGCAAACAAGCTAACCGACAGGCAACATTGAACAAGCCGTATCAAAACTGCCTTTACACAGACACACCCCTCAGCATGTCTAGACAGTCATGAAAAATAAAAAGCAGTGGCCAGGTTCAAACCCAGGATACCATACACCATAGTCAAGGTACAGAACCACTAAGCCATGACAGCAGTACCTTTAAATGCAATAATAGCTAATATATAGGAATAAATACAGACTAGAGCATGACAATGCAGGTTTACTGAAGTTGATACAATTCCAAAATGGCCAATCACAGATATGTGTGGGAAAAACGGACTATATAAGCCCCATAGGCGGGAATACACAACATAAACGATTGTAGAACTGACCTGCAGGCAGAATGACAGGAGTAGGAGAGGGTAGTTGCTTTTGAGCACAGAGGTGGGGTGTTGAGGAGTCCAGGTACATGGTCTGGCTCCTAGTCCATAATCATGAGGCCCAACTCATGGAGGGCCAGGTCCTCTGGGGAGCATACAGGGCCGAGGCGTGGGACCGGTTGGCTCATGATCTCACCAGTGCCACAGGGATTCCAAGGACTGGTGAGCAGGTCCGTCACCACCATGCGGACCTGAAGAGATGCAAGCAGGACCAACTGAACCTTTGGAACCAGGAGGCCCGGCAAACACCCAACGCCCCACTACTGAGTAAGTAACATTTAATTATGTATGTAAGAAATTAAACTGGCTGATATTATGGAGATGTGTATTCCAATATTACTTCATTTATATTACAGCTGCAGGTGTCTGTTCTGCGAACCGCAGAGCCTATGGCGATAGGCTGGTGTGGTTGCGCCACCAGGCAGGTCAGTAATCCACTACCAGTAACTGTAAAGAAATATAAAAGTATGACAGTCAGCAAAAGAGTGCAGTGTAGTCAGTAAGGAATAAAATCTGCAAGTAACAGTGTGAAAGTGTCTGCAAGTATTGCTTGATTACAAAAGTGTGTTTCAGCCTATAAGTTAAACCGAAAAATGAAACTGTCTGACATATATTCTGAAATAAAAATGCCCTACCTGTAAGAAAATAGTACACAACCTGCAGCAGGCTGAAAAGTATAGCTGCAGAAGATGATGAAATCACATGTGTGAAATATATCCCTGTGGAAATACTGAAACATGACAGAAGTGAGACTGCTGGAAAGGATTGTAATAACTACAGGTAAAACATGTCAATAAAGCCTAGAAGTAAGTACCATCCTGAATAGTAAAATGAAAGCAAGTGAGAGAGTGTGAGAAAGTGTCATGAATCCAGCAATACAGTAGTAATAACCCCTGAATAAAGTATACTGCAGTCAAGACAGAATGAAATGCATGTGAGATTCAAAACCAAACAGTGAAATCTGTTCAAAGTGTTGCTGCATCTGGAATGTGTATCCCAAAATCTGGATATGTTGCTCTCAGTCTGCAATATGCAGATAGGATGATTATCTGATATACCAAACATCCACACTTGTCTACAGCTATATAAAGCAAATGTAGCAGGATGATGTAGCTGAACAAAGCTAGATATGAATGTGTATGAAGAACAATAAAATGTATATTGATGTTGCAGTAACAGTCCTATCACCAAGTTGAAATAGTTATCATATAGGAAACTGTAGTTAGAACAGTAGTGTGTATATAACTGTAGCTATTAGAAATGTACAGCATATGTATTGTTATTCAAATGTGTTAATATTACTTTCTTTACCCCACCCTATAACCACATATAACCCATTCCACGTGAAAATGGTATGTGCAATCACAATTAACACCCCTGGACGTTTGTCCTGTTGGGTCATATATATTTGCATGTCCGTTGATGCATCTGCCCTGTTCATACATCCACACCTGATGGCCTGTTGCCATCAATTAACCCTGCATGTTGTTGGACTGTGTATTTCTGTTGAAATTATGCATGTGTTATGCACGCTGTTCAATGGTGTGAATATCTGGGTGCTTGGTTAATGGGAATACTAATGCATGCTGTTACAACTAATTGTGAATGGTATTATATGTCACTAACCCAAACTGTCATGACATAATGCAAAACATAGGACGACAGGGAAGGCGGGTTCCAGCGGACCCACCTCTCCCACCTCTGCTGGCGAGTGTACCTGGCACTACTGCCGAGTCCGGACCCTCCTCCAGTGGCCCTGTGCCACCTGTGGGTGGAAGCGCTGCAGGGGATGGGGCTCACCCCCCCCTCTGCAAGTGTGGCCAGAGGAGAACCACCACTCACCCTCCATAGCGTCAGGACTGTGGTGCATAGGGAGATTCGGGACTCTGTTCTCGAGCCCCTATGCCAGCTCGAGGCATG
Organism: Protopterus annectens; assembly: GCF_019279795.1. NCBI lineage: Eukaryota > Metazoa > Chordata > Ceratodontiformes > Protopteridae > Protopterus > Protopterus annectens. The sequence goes on from NC_056728.1 coordinate 657,537,040, forward strand.
GGTGGCACAACTAATGGGCATGCCTGTTGCCCGGCCTACACAGCCCCCAGCACAGCCCCATCCTGGGCAGTGAAGGAACAATGGCAACTGCCTATGGGTGGGGATATCAGTTCCATTGTTGCCATCTGTGGGCTCATGGGCTCTGGATATCCAAACCACCGTCCCCGTCAATTGTGTAACCCCCCCACACATGTCATACACCGCCCCTGTATGCGTCTTGTTTGTCTTGTCTGTTTACCTACAAAACCTACCTCCCCAGCTGCACCGACTTCCTTCACCTGACATACCACTCTCACCTGAAAAAAAAAAGGGCACTCTGTACCCACACCAAAATTACGCCCCATACATAGCTGCCCATTCCGCACACATGTCTGCTGGACATGGAACCTATCAATTACAATTGGCTGTACAACAAGTATTATTGTTGTCCTGACACCTCTCTCAGGGGTGGAAGGTTTCAAATGTCACGCCAAATTACATACATATGCACAGCTGTTGCTGATGAAGAAATGGGCAGCTATGGGCCTTACCTACATCCCTCCTGCACATCCCAAGCTTGTTTCCCTACTGTCTTACCTTCTTTGTGACCCCTTTTTCACCACTTTCCTATCTCCCCATTTTCTTTTCTTTCAAAGAAAATAGCGCGGGTGTGCGCCAGAGTAAGCACCGTTAAGCGGTTGTAAGCGGGTGTGCGCAGAGCTAACCGGCAGTGCGCATGTGTGAGCTCCATGCAAACCAGCGCTAACCCAGTTACAACTGCTTAAAAGTGCCTTAGTCACTTTGATTGACAGGTCCTGTACTCAGTTCAAAAGCAAAATAAATTCCCACTGTCAGTCCCGAACCCAGGACCTTGAAAACACTAGTCTGCACGACCTACCACTAAGCCATGACTCTTATACAAAAATATTGTGCTAAAATAAATATAACATGTAATAGTAGGGATGAATGTAAAGAGAATATAGGATGTGTAGTACACAAAGCATGTCATTTAAAATTACTGTCAAAACTACTGGATTACCATAATAGTAGTGTGTGAACAGAAACAGCCATGCTAGTTGGCATCTTGTAGATAATAAGGTCAGTTAAAGTACATATATAAATGTATGTATATGTACATATATATATATATATATATATATATATATATATATATATATATAAATATATATCTATATATAGTTGTAGGAGTCAATGTGCATACACACTTGCTACAGGGAACATGAGAGAGGAATGGAGAAATGTGAATATACAACACAGCCTGAATCATGAGAGATACTAACCTTTACACTCACAGAACACTGTCCACAGCATACCAGCATGGTCCCTGTCCTCACAATCTGAAAGGGCAACGCCTATCCCACATACCCTTTTATAGCACTGACCTGAAATCACAGTGAGAACTGCAATCAGTACACAACTGGCTGTATGCAATTAGCAAATGCTGGCTTACAATTGGTGCAGATGCCATCACATGGACCTATGCAGATACCTACAAAAGCATCCAGTGCTAACACTCCCCACATGCAATACATTAATTGCATTGTCTGTAAGCAGACAGAGGGAGAGCAAGAAGTGAGAGAGAGAGAGAGAGAGAGCAAAAAAAAAAAAAAAAAAAAAGATTAGACACTGTGACCCGAAGCTGTAGTGAATGCTTTGAAAGGTCAGCCAGGTTCAAAAGTCAGGATCAGCCCATCCCAAAGGCACACTGGCTGGGAACAAGTGTCTGCAAGTACCCAATGTCACAGCATATGCATCCCGTACTGCATAATTCCATAGCTTAGCAGACCAGGCCCGTTATGCACATGATGTGGTAAATCCCAGGGTCAGTCTAGGTGCCCCCTTAGTGGTGTGAGACCACTGTTGCTGTATGCCACTGTCCAGGTACATATCCTGTAGTACTGCCAAGATAAATTTTCAGTGTTATATGCGGTTGTATGTCCTCTCAGAGTGCCGGTAGCACACATCCAGGGATACCACGAGGTCACAGTGATGCTGTGTGTTCTTCTCTGCTGAGGGCGGCCCTCACCTGGACATGTGAGATGATAGGGAGGTTACATCCAGCTGTGATAAATATTTCAACTGGTGGGGGAGAAGGAGGGGGGATATGTGCACCGAACATGTCTGCAAGATTGTTGCCAATATCCGTGTGTTTGGTGAATGTTAAGTAGGTGTGTATTAACACAGAGCATATCTGAGGCATGTGGTCCATATGTGTAACATAACTGAAGAAGGCCTTGTGGTCATCCATAGTGTTTATGTCCATTTCCCTCCCAGAGTAGGCCGTGGCCATTATTATGACGGACCGTAGCGTAGTACCAGTGCTGACCACAGATGCCTTCCCTTAATGTGAATGTGCTCTGTCCTGCAGTAGCCTCCTGCTATTGTTATACAATCTGCCTCTGTCCGGGGTCCACCGGGCAGGATGCCTAACCTTTGTGCATAGGGTCTGGGTTAGAAATGTGTGTGCAAGTTCCATGCAATCTGTGGCATGTCCGTGGTAAGCATTTGCAAAGGGGTCAGCAGTGTGGCTTGTGGCTTCCACTGGCCCAGTGTGCTGCATGGATACCATCTCAGTCCCAGAAAGTGAATAACTGTCTAATCACATGCATATCAAAGTAGTCTACTGTGCTGGTGGTGGTGGTGGGATATGTATATCCAGGCCGAGTAACTTCTGTCCACATCACAGTAGTGGATGGTGTCCCACATACAGTACATTTGGATGAACCCCCAGAGTGAGGTTGTGCATTGCACCTGTCAGTGTGTGCTGACCGATGGGGCATGCTACTATGTTGTGTGGAATGTGGCAGGTATTGTTGCACAGGTGTTGGCTGAGCACTGATATCTGGCCATGTACCTGTGTATCCACCACAACACACACACATGCAACATATGGGAGTAGTAGTATATCACTACACATGAGTATCATGTATAGTATGTGTGCCATATATTGCTGACATGGTCTGCTGATATCCTGTTTGTGTTCTCTTCCAGGGAGATGGCGCGACAGCGTAACCCCACCTACTCTGTGGCAGAAGATGAGGAGATCCACCAGAGCCTGGTGCGGGAGTATGACATCCTGTTTTCCCGCACCAGTCAGAATCAGCAGGAGAGGGCCGCACTGTGGCAAGACCTTGTCTGTAGGGTAAATGATATTGGCACGCATAACAGGACATATGAGCAGGTACGACATCACTGCAGTGATTTAATCCGAAGTGTCCGGCAGCGTGCATCAGATATCCACAGGCAACAGGTCGCCACAGGAGGTGGGGTGGCCACACATCCCCCCCTCACCAGACTGGAGGGGCTACTCCTAAGTGTTGTGGCTCCAGCCCCGGAACACCAACAGCAGTACACCTGCATTATGATGGAGGCTGGTTCCACACAGCAGCACGACATGGAGTGTGCAGGTAATATGCCATATGTACACTTGACTGTTCTGCACACTGTATCATATGCAATATCAATGGCACAGTTGTGCCCACTGACATTAATCTCATCATTTCTGCAGGTCCCTCCAGGGTTACAGCAAGGCAGGCCATCCATGCTGGTGAGTGTGTTTAACATAACCTATAATAGTCCTGATATTGCTGGTAACAGTAGTGTAACTCAGTAGTGCTCTGTGTGTATACTGCGGGGTGTGCATGTGTGCAGGTGTGCCTGTGCCCATGTGTGCATGTGTGCAGGTGTGCCTGTGTCCACGTGTGCATCTGTGCATGTGTGCCTGTGTCCATGTGTGCATGTGTGCATGTGTGCATGTGCGCATGTGTGCCTATGTCCACGTGTGCATGTGTGCATTTGTGCATGTGTGCATGTGTACATGTGACCACGTGTGCATGTGTGCATGTGCCCATGTGTGCATGTGACCATGTGTGCATGTGTGCATGTGTCCACGTGTGCATGTGTCCACGTGTGCATGTGTCCATGTGTGCATGTGTGCCTGTGTCCATGTGTGCATGTGTGCATGTGTGTATAAGTGCATCACTGGTGACAATGTCTGGAGACTGTAAACTGTGTTTCCTGTCTTCCTCCCACAGGTTCTGGGGCTGCTCTGGTGACCTGCAGCAGGGAACCTGAATCCTGTGCCACGGCTACTGGTAATGAAGATATTTGTGTAATGGTACAGGAAGGTGTGTCAGGGTCTGCCATTGGTCAGCCAATTGACAGTACACAGCTGTCAACCCCATCATTGCGCACAGTCATCCTGCCTGTATATCCTTTGTCACCATTGTCCCTAGGTGATGGACAGGATAGAGCGGGCATAGACCAGGGTAATGTGGTACCTGTGGCACATGCATCCCCACACAGCAGCCATGGGCAGGGTCCTCCAATGGTACCACACAGACAGTTACCCATGGGTTCTCGTGGGAGCAACCGTGGGCGTACTGCCTCTGGCCGACGTGCCCATAGAGGTCTGTCAACCTCAGCTATGTTTCGGACTGTCATGCAGGCACAGTCACGTATGGAAAGGTACACCAGACAAGGTCTGAGGGAGCTTAGAGCATGTCGCACAGCCATGACAGAAAGTATGCGTGACATTGCGGATGCTATCCGTAACTTCACCGATGTCATAGACAGACGTTGTGGGGACATATTACAGCAGTTCCACAACCAGATGTCCATGAGCCAGGGCAATGGTGGGCGTTTGCGGTGTTGACGTGGCCGTATGCTGGCAGCAGCAGCAGCTGGCAGTCGGCGCAGACGACAACAGGTGCGCGCATGCCCCCATAGTGCCAGCAGCAGCCCCAACAATGCTGGGTCTGTGCTGTCATCGGAACGCCCCAGGAGACAACGTGCACGTGGCTCTGGACAGTCCCAACAGGGACTTGTGTCCAGTCAACACACTCCTGCTTCTGATGACAGTACCCAGTCTGGCTTTGTACTGGATACGGTCTGTAGCACCCCTGCCAGGCACAGGTACCGTGTCCGTGCACACAGACACTGATCTGTATGGCCTGCCAGGTGCAGTCTGTGGCTGTCCACAAACCCCTGTATATGGCAGCCATGAGGTGGAACTGTGTGCGTGCATACACACATGTGAAATGTTAACACCTAGGGCAACCACATACATGCACACACTGCACCAACACTGCCCCACCCTGTACTGCTGCCCCTCACCAACACACACATACACACACATGTCAATTGGTGGTATCAGTGGCTGACTCAGGCATACCTAATCCACACCCTGTGCATATGATGACACTGTGCCACCTCCTGCAATCTCCAACATCATTGCGGGAACAGGTAAACATGTTGCTGATGCACAGGGTGACTACATAGAAGTGTATTAGTAGTATCATGTTGGTAACAGTACAGTGTGCTGCTATGACTGTGTGTTTATCCCAGCATGCCTGCTGCAGTAACTGTATGAATGTCCTGAATGGTTATCTGCACCCATAGTACATACCAAAGTATAACAGCTGCACATAATTGCATGCCGGTGGTAAGGTTGTCAACAGATAGCCGCATACATGGGTAGCACAGGGGGAAAGCTAACGCAAGTAGTGATATGCAATGGTGGACATGTACAGTAATGATGTCAAGTTGCCCACAACAACTATGCCATGTGGATGTTGGCGCATGTAGATATGTGTGCAGTACCAATATAATTCAAATCACAAATAAGTATGACATAATATCAGTTCTACCATGGGCATCTGCGCTGCGTATTCCTCGGTACATGTTGATAGTGCCTACATATTTGCATTGTTATTTACTGTTATTGTTACCCCTTCTTTGTTGTATAATGCACTACTTCCAGCCCTGTTTACTGTAGCTTTGTTTGCATGCATGTTCGCTTGGGGTTCCCTGGAACACTGCTTACACCTGCAATGCAGAGCTACAGTGCTTCTGTAGACTTCTAGTGACATCTGCATAGCGTACAATACGTATGTCAACTTTACACATGACAGAACGTCACTGTCTGTCCTGTACGCATGTACGTTGCCTGTGACACATTGCACACGTCTTACCTGGCATTTACCCATGTGTGCAGTCATATATGTCAGTGCTATGAAACAGTAGCGGTACACCCACACATACACATCTTCAGTATGTTGTTCCTCATTGGCCCTATGTGTTGGTACTCACCATGGCAATCACACTACTAGGGTAGCATGTGCAAAGGTAACCTGTGAATCGCCTCTATGGTCCAGTTGTGGTTTATGTGAGTCATGTGTCAATGTCACAGCTGCCACATGTATGCAGTCAGCCATCACCCTTGGCCAGGAACGTACAACACATGTGTGGGATGCCACCACACAGCCAATCTGGGGACTGGTCTCTCTGAACCCAGTAATGCCATACCCTGTCAGGTGGCATGTCATATATACTACATCCTGGACAAACGTCAACCCCAATCCCTGCTGCTACTATTGATAATACCCCTGAAGATATTCCTGATAGTTTTGACCAGTTCTTTACTGAGACATTTCAGGCCCTAGCTAGCCATCTACCTCTTAGCTCCCCTGGTCCTGAAAGTAGCACCCCTAGAAAACTACTTGCGTTCAGCTGCCAACCAGTCGCCACTTCACTTCTCCGTACCTTGATTGAAACAGTGAAACCCACTACACTTTCTGCCAATCAACTCCCTGCCGAGTACCTATCAAAACCAGATGATGCTATTGCTTACCCCATCTCAAAGGTAATCAAAGGAACCATGGTAGAATCTAACTTTCCCACCATCTGGAAAATGTCATATGTAATCCCACTTCACAAAGGAGGCAGCTCTACTGAATTCTCCAATTATAGGCCAATAGCTATACTCTCTCCACTTGCAAAGATTATGGAAACTTTCATCATAGACAATTCATGCACCACCTAATCCAAAATCGCATTATGGCAGACACTCAGCATGGCTTACATCCTCATCACAGCACTACTTCAGGCCTCATAGCCTTTACTAACACCATAAACCATACTTGCAACACTAATTATATATCCTCAGCCCTCTTTTTGGATCTTTCCAAGGCATACGATATGGTTGATCACCAACTTGTACTCCACACCCTGCAAACACTGTCTAGATACTGGAGCCTTCCAATGGTTTCAATCCTACCTGCATGGTCGACAGCAGGCTGGCCTCTGGCAGAACAAACTCTCTAACCTTCTACCTAACACCCTCAGAGTACCACAAGGCTCTATACTAGGGCCCTTGTTGTTCTCCATCTTCATTAACGACCTTTATACTGTCATCCCAAAAGTCAGCTGTATCCAATATGCTGAAGACTCTACTCTGATCTGCTCAGCCACATCTCCAGTAGAGTTATGGTCAGCTACCCAGACCACCTTTAATACAATACAAAACTGGCTTTCTGAACATAGTCTGATCCTAAATCCCAAATAAACTAAACTACTGTTATTCCACCAACACGTAGGTCTACCACTTTCACCGTTACCATAACATCAACTGATGGCACAATAATCTTCCCTGACCCATCTCCAAAACTATTAGGTGTCATCATAGACAATAATCTCAAATGTGACCTACATGTTAACCAGATTATCAAAGCCATCAATAGAAAACTAGGGTCACTTTACAGAATTAAAGCCTTCCTAGCCCCTCCAGCTAAAGGTGCCATAGCTCGCTCACACCTTGTTTCAACCCTTCTGTATGCATCCCCTCTACTCTCGAATATGAACAAGACTGTCCTTAACGAAGACTCAATTTGCTACAACCACATTGCCAGGTTTGCCACTGGGCTGCCTTTTAGGACACATCATTGCATCAATCTAAATTAGCTTGGTTGGCTTGCAATACCCAGCCTAATACAGTATAACCAACTGATTATGGCCTATAAAATCCTCTATAATCCAGACAATACTCCTGCACTTCAAATATTATCACCCCCTATAACAATCCTAGACAGCTTCGATCCTCTAACAAATTACTACTTCAGACTAGCAGGTTTAATAACACAGCTGGTGATTCTGTCTTTGCAAACCCTGTAAGTATATCCTGGAACTCACTTCCAGCTGATATTACCCTACTGTCCACCTTAGGTCAATTTAACAGTAGACTCAAACAACATTTGTCACTTAACTGGCTATGTCAATGTATCAAGCCTGGCTAACTCGAATGTGTAAAATCTGTGAACCACTTTACTGTGTAATTTTAATTTAATCCTGACTTGTGCTCAGGACTAACATTAACCTGTGGAACATGTTTGACTTGCTTACTTATGTAATCTCTGTAAATAATCTGTTTGTAATGTGTAATGCTAGTATTATGTAATGCTGTATCTGCTACCCTCGTAGCTTGTCTCCACGGGCCTCCCCTGGAAATGGACATGCATCCAGTCGGACTATCCCAGTCAACAAATGTAGGATAAATAAATAAATCAATAAAATATATTACAGTGACTACAATACAAGTCAGACATTGACACGCAGTGACAGCATGCTGAACATACTGGGGCATACGTGGGGACTCAGAATAGCAGCCTGCCTGGGCATCACACACCTCCGCAGCTGGCACACAGGCATATGTTCCGTCGGAACAGAGCACATGCCACACATGGTACGCACATCCCCTGTGCCACACACTCACAGCCTGTAGGGCTACACAACATACCTGCTACAGACGTGTCAGGTACCTGTCTTGTGTGCTGCACTGGGGTCCCACTCAACAGGCTGTATCTGGTGAAGGTCACAGTGATATGCCTCAGGGGCACTATGGTCCACCACAGCACACATGCATACAGGTCAGTCAGAGGCATGGACAGATATGACTCACTCATTGACCATGCCAGTATGGCTGCCTGAGACATACCTCTTTGGACTACATGATAGGGAACATAGAATGGATCTTTCAGCATGTGGCACAGGCCAGTGTGAGCCTGATGTTGGTTGCCAACATACCCTCACAGGTATTCTACCACTATATGTGGGAAGGGTGTTGTATGTCTACATTATACTCAGTCTCCACTGTCATTCATAGGGTATCCACTGGCTGTCAACGTGTGCTTACATGCTAGGGAAGCCACAATGATGTGCAAGGGTCATCTTGCACGTGACACCCATGGCCCGATGTATAATGGCAAAGCTCCTTGGTACACACATACTGCCTTATGCTGCAGGACATGGTTTACATTGCGACCTCCGTGGGTATCACACAGGTTAGGACACTAACAGTGCTGCTACACAACAACAGCAGTGTACACCAGAAGATGCATGCACCAGACACTGCCCTCAGCACGGTGAACTGCAATGTCTGTGCAGTACCAGATTCATGATTCATGGCTCATAGGTGTTACCCATCACTGACAGGTTATGCCCCATACCATGCCTGTCGTCCCCTACACATGTAACACACATGGATAGGGGGGTGGTATCCCAAGGTAACACAGATACACACACCTCCAGGTTGTTGGCACAGCACAAACCATCAGGGCCTACTCATGTGCAGCTAACAGTGTGTCAGACTGCCATCTGGTTCATAGCCTGGCACACGCAACCCTCCCATACACAGGAAGACCACCTATCCTCCATAACAACACTGGCAATATGACAGTCTCAAGAACTGTGTTTATATGGCCGGACTGCATCCAGCCAAACATTGTGTGTGAGCATTACTGTAGCTACAACACACTAGTTGAAGGGTTCACAGCATGTGGTCACCGAATTGCAGTGGAATGACATGTTACCACTACCACAACAGGTGGGAACATGCAGCACCTGTACATCGACTACATGTACACTATATGGCCCAGACCAGATGTGTATCCCCTGCTGTAGGTCTTTCACCATAGACACCCACACTGTATAGAGACATACCACGTGCGGACCCTGCACAGTAAGACACAGTCATATTGGTATACATTGCAAATACCATTTATCCACTCGAAGCATGTATCAGACATGGTAACTACTGCAGGTCACAGGTATTTATGTGTATGTGTCACACACATACATCATGTGCAATGCCATTGCTGGTTTAGGCAATGGCATGCATTGTTATGTACAAACACCCACACAAGGTCATACTGTGTGACACAACCACACGTGACAGTTGTGGGTTACCAAAACATACCTATCTGTACTCTGACAATGGTAATAGACACAGTAGCAGAGCACACTATTGGAATTACTAGCCAACTAGCCCTGTTTGGCTGTGCTGATAGTGTGGTGACATCCCCTGTGTTTACTGGGGGAGTATGCAGCATCTGGTGTATTGTAGTATTTGCCAAAAGGATCTGTTCGCTCACACTTTACACACACCCTACTACCCCCACACAAATGCACACTTGCAGGATTCATTCCACTACCTAAGTCATGACATATGAGAGAGACGCATTAGCAAAGCGCACTATTCAGTTTACTAGGTAGTTCCTCTTCTCTGGCTATACTTATAGGGTGCTGACAACATCAGTATTTTGAAAGGGTAATATGCATCAGGTAGTGTGATCTCCTGATTGCCAAAACTAACATGTTTTTCATACAGAAATGCACACACACAAACTCCCCACATCCAAACACACACACATGCCATTTGCAGGTTTCAAACTCCTGCCTAATTACATTATGATACTCGGGAGAAATGCATTAGCAAAGGGTGCTATTCACATTATTGGGAAGCTTCCCTTCTCCTGCTGTACTTATAGGGTGCTGACATCATCTGTGTTTAGAAAGGGGAGTGTGCATCCTGTAGTGTGTTCTCCCAGTTGCCAAAAGGGACCTTTCCCTCACACAAATTTGCACACACACAACACCCCCCCTCATTCAAACATACACACTTGCCATTTGCAGGATTCAAACCACTACCTAACTATGTTATGACACTCGAGACGGACGCATTAGCAAAGCATGCTATTCGCATTACTGAGAGGTCTTTCTTCTCCTGCTGTACTTATAGGGTGCTGACATCATCTGTGTTTAGAAAGGGGAGTGTGCATCCTGTAGTGTGTTCTCCCAGTTGCCAAAAGGGACATTTCTCTCGCACATATTAGCACACACACACACACACTAACCCCCCCCCCATCCAAACACACACACTTGCAGGATTCAAACCACTACCTAACTATGTTATGACACTTGAGACAGATGCATTAGCGGAGTGTGCTATTCGCATTACTGGGAGGCTTCCCTTCTCCTGCTGTACTTATAGGGTGCTGACATCATCTGTGTTTAGAAAGGGGAGTGTGCATCCTGTAGTGTGTTTTCCCAGTTGCCAAAAGGGACATTTCCTTCTCACAGCCTTTCACACACACAAACCCCACTCACACTGAGCATTTGCAGGATTCGAACCCCTACCTACCTAACTATATTATGACACTTGAGGGAGACGCATTAGCAGAGCGCACTATCTGAATTATTGGGCATCTGTTCTGCACCTGTAGTATTTCTAGGGTGCTGACATCTTTATTTCTACAGAGGTATGTAGATGTAGTACTACCTGTCAGGTGGGGGATAGCATATATATGCATTTAGAGCCACCTACGTCAGGGTCAGATATGCACATCGCACTGGCAGGTTATGTTCTATACCATGCTTTGGGACAACAGGACCTGTAACACACAACACAACCAGTCCAGAACACCACACCCACATCCAGGACACACACTTAGCTTCCCTGGGAACAGTGCCAGGATATGCAGGTATTCACATACACCATTCCAGTTGTTAACATCAGGTACAGGCATATTGTGTGTGAGAACTACTCAGGCCTCTACCACTTTACCCTACAGCCACTACAATTTGTGGGTCCATGTGCTATGGCAGAACCACACACCACAGCCACATGGGTGAATACATATTGCACCTGTCCATCTGCAACGTGGGTACTCACTGTTCCACACCAGAGGTAGACCACCATTGTTGATATCTGACCATACCCACCTTTCCCTGGACATCCATATCTCATCTCCACCCCCAGGCAAGGTTGTCACTGCACACAAACTGTGTTTAGCACAAGCAGACTCTACACTTGTGTAGACTGGGGTGGATGACTTCAGAGGACCCATGCTGGAGGACTATACTGGCTACTCAGCATAATCCTTGACAATTGCATCCTATGAACATGTGTACAGTTTGCATTGATCATGCTATCCCACATATACTCATGACTGCTCCACAACAAGACACTTGTCAGCTGTACACCGGCCATATATGCGCCGTTCAACAGACAGAGTGACCTAATACATTGCAGAGCTGTAGCCCACAGAGGGAGGACATCTGTGGACAGTTCCAGCATGGCACTTCATTCACACATACTCATTACAACACAGTGTTGACAGTGGAATCGTCCAGAGAATACAGATAGGGCTCCCCTCAGTCTGTTATTGATGGACACCTACTGTCAGAGATCCTCAGCAACCCTCTCACAGCACACACTGACAACATGGCTGTGGCTTGGCACAATCAATCCCTGAGACCTCCACGGTGCCCCTGCTTGACAGAGGCACAGCTCACTAGCCTCACATGTTGCCTTCTGTGACCTACTTTACAGTGGCACGGTAGCCTACTATCCTGGGGATGCAGATGCCAAGCACACTCTGGCTGAGCTGTCATTCCCTGGGGCAAGAAGCCTAGTATTGACCTCTACACCCATATGTTCAATTGTCGGATGCACAATATTTGTTGTGCTGTTCTACTGTTTGCAGGTCTTTATTGCCATAGCATTCCCTGTTCCTATGACCAACTTGTGTATCTGTGGCAGATGTTTGCATATGACGGCGATCCACTATATCACTTATGTCTCTGTGGTCATTTACTGTGTGCACTGGGCTGATTGCTGTGCTGTGGTTGGTTCCTGGCCTGACACATACAAATACCAGATATGTGTGGCCAACTGCTACACGGAGATATGGCCTAAGTGTGTGAGCATTCCCAGTTCAGCCTTTCCATGGCATGTTGTCTGACATACGCCTCATTTATCAAAGTGTGCGAGCATGCCCAGTGTGAGCTTTCCATATGTTGCACTCTGAAGTCCACCACATATTTGGGTGTGTGTGACCTTCAACATTATCGCACGTTTATGATTGTGTGTTGGGTGTCATGTTGTGTACTAACTGGCCAACTGCTTCGTGTCTGCCACAACATGGATTATACTGTGCCTGCAGGAATTGCATGGGATACTTTGCAGACAGTTCTCAACATACTTTCATAATGACCTAACACTGTAGTACCGTATAGTGTACTGGTTCAGTACTTTCACTGTGGTGGACAGTATCCTGGGCTTTAGTCCTATCACTGCTTGACATCTTCATAGTGAGCACACCAGACTGTGTAGGGGCCAGTTGTGCACATATGACCATGTTGCAATATGTTCAGATATGGACTACCTACACCAGGCTCGTCCAACATTGCTAGTGTATTCCACAACATGGGTGGACATTGGCAAATACTAGCGATGTTCCATAGGCCATTTCTGATGGTAGTCACAGGGTGTGTTTGTCCTTCGACACACATTGTAACTGGAGTTTGCCATTACATATGTCATGGTTGGTATACTGTGCCTCTGTCTACCTCTGACATAACAGTGATACCCAGGGTAGCCTACCATCTCCCATACACTCATCAGGATGCCTCTTGAGGGGTGTCGATATGTGGCACTCTGGCTGACCTGTACCAGGAGTTTACTGAAGTGTGGGGGTGCCTTCTGTGTTATGGATCATTCTGTACAGCTTGTCCTATGTATGTCAGTGCTGGGGTTCAGGTCTCTCATGTGCATAGCTCACTGCCATTCAGATTGTACAAGGTGCAACATGTTCATTCATTCCAGGTTGGACATGGCTTCATACATCACGCACAGCTTTCCTGTAGCTGGGAAGGATGGCGGTGTGTGGGTCTGCAGTTTGTTTACTCAGGCAACACATGGCATCTGTTCATGCTCTTTGCTACCCCTGGTGGGGTACTGTTGTGGACTTTACAGTTGATGGAGGTGCCTGCTGTGGTATATCCCACTGGGGCTATTGTAGTCAGTTGTGATGCTGATGGAGGATGGCTGCAGGGCCAGAGTGAGTTCCCCTTATCTACATCTGCCAGCCTTCATGTTTGGGTGGGTATATGGTACATGTTTCTGTGAACACTACAGACACATGTTTGTCCAGTGCAGGATATTTATCACCTTTTGTACCCAGGTCTCACATTACATGTTAGGTACCTCATGGGTTAACACCTGTGTGGTAATTTGTGAGCACTTACTGTATATCCACAGTGGTTGTCTATACACAGTTCTGCGATTAGCTTGCTGACATGGCTATGGCTACAGTTGTCTGTTTGTAGGTGGCCCTTTTGTGGGTTGCTTGTGTCAGCTGGGGGTCGGATATGGTGGGCTGTTTGTACTCCTCTGCATACATGCTCAGTCACAGTCCTTCCATGTTGGCCTATACCTATGGGACATGTATACAGAACGGGGGTGGGGGGGCAAGACCAGGCCTTGTGGGATGCCACTCATATCCGCTTTGCAGTCTGACATGGATGCGGCATGTCTGACCATGTCAGTTCTGTCCTTGGTCTGCTTTGCAACCCCTCTACTGACATAGGGGTGTATATTTAAGCTGGTGAACATATCCATACTGAACACGTGCGGTATTGTCTAGAAGCATGTGCATGGTCCAGCTACGCTGTGTGGAACACATAGCTCTCATCAATGACCTTAATGACTGCTTCAAATGGGTCAGACATGTTTAGGGGCCAGTTCTGCAGTTACAACAGCCACAGTGTGTAGTGCCCAGTGTCAGTAGGTCCACATTAGCCTTCCGTCTGCGGTACATACTGATCCTTTCCATAGCTGTGCAGAACAAGCTTGTCAGGATCCTGAGGTGGTAGTTTGGAGTATCCATTCAGGCAACACCTTTGTTGTGATGGACCACTGTTGTTGTACACTGCTCTTTGGGTACATATCCTGTGGTAAGGCTGACATTGGCCAGTAGTGTGATTTTGCATTCCATTACTCTTGGGGTCCATGTTGGCCTCAGCACAGGACACCATCACATACCTTTGCTGCTCTGTGTTCTGCTTTGCAGATGATGGCTGTTACCTCAGCATCTGCAATGTCAGGGGACCATCTGCTGGGATAGGTATTTTGCACTCGGGGGGGGGGGGGGTTATTTGCACTGCACCTGACAGGTTGTATGTTAGCAATATGTGTGTGTGTTTGGTATGTTGTTTGTAATATCTGTGTGATTCGGAGCATATCTGTGGATGCCCAACATGGTTCCTACCATCAGTTGGGTATGCCTTGTGATTATCCTTAGTGTCCTGTACGTTTTGTATCTTCATAGGTTCATGGGTTCATAGTAGGCTAGACACCCTAGGCCATTAGTAAGCCTAGCTAGAGTGTGTGTGTCTTTTGCCACCCCTTGCTATGTTCAATTATGGCCATTTATGAGGTTCTTCACAGTGCCTCTGTCTGGTCGTGACACAGTGGGGACCCCCAGTATACATGTATGGTCATCCATCCACTTGGCAATATTCCTGTTGAGGGGTGTCAGTGAGGGGCTCTGCCTACCATGGATTGGGATCCTGTTTCTGGGTGTGGGGAGCCTATGGGTTATGTGTCTGTCCCTCCAGCACATCTTATTTCATTATGTGTTGAGGTTGACATCTGTGACTCTCACAGCTCCAATGGCTTTGATTTCCTGTGGTGTAGCATGTCCATTACTCCTGTGTTGGACATGGGCTGGTACAACAAACATACAATGCCTCTGTGTAGGCAGTGTGTGACTGCAGTCAGCTGGGGTGTCTACAGCCAGGCAGCATATGACATATATTTCACACCCTTTATCCTGTTGGTGGGGTAACTATGAGGTCTTCCGAACCACTGCAGGTGTCACGTATGGTACATCCCATATGAGTCATTGTACTAGATTATGGGTCTGATAAGGGAACAGTACAGCGGCACAGTGACCTCTGTTGATGTTGATGTGAATCCTTTCATGATACGGTGTCCAGTATCAACAGTCTTCATAGCCACATTGGCATTGTGGCTGTCACATGACAGATTAATGTCGACCTGTGTCCCTAGGTCCCTGATGACTCCTTGCATACATAATTGGTTTGACACCTATGTGGTACTTTGTGTACCTTGTCTGGTATTTGGTGGGACATTCATACTGTCCAGTGTCTTCGGATGTCTGGGTGGGGTTCTTGTGTGTGAGTGTGGTCTGTCGCATGCTACAGACTGTACAGCAGTTTTGACTACAGTTATGTGCACATGGGTGGTGTCCGCTGCTTTGTGCATTGTCAGTTACCTGGCTATATGGGTGTCTGTGCTGCATATGGATACTCCCCCTCTTTGATGTCTTTGTGCAATTGTTGGGGCCATAACACATGGTATGTGGTATAACCTAGTAGTGCTGGTGTGCTATCACTAGGCCTGCAGCAGGCTTCTGTCACTGGACAGGCATCAATGTTCTCCATAATGGGAAGTGCCTTAGGGGCATGCATATTGCAGTTTACACATCTGGCATTGGTCAGCATTACCATTATGTTTCCTACCACTTATGTTTTCTAGGGTGGTGGGTAGTCTTTTTGGCCTTGCCTACATACGGCTCTATGGAGGCGGCAAAGGCCTTATCCAGTATCCAGACGCACACGGGTAACAGCTGACAGCCATCCCTGTAACAGCAGCATGGCTTGTCATGCTTGATATCTCAAGCAGACACACATTACACCCTCTTGGACTGACAGCTGTAACTGTGCCAGCTGTTAAACATGAGCATTTTGTGTTTGTACTGTGGCATCATTCTTGGTGAGGGTTGGATGCTGCACACAGCCAGTGTCATCCCACCCTGGGCTACATACTCGGAGGGACCATCCATGTCTCATTTGATGTTGACCAGGGAGGTACATCTCAGGTAATTCACACCAGCATGGACATTGAGTGCATCATATTTCTGCTTGCTTTGGGGTGACCTGTGTACTTGTGTTAAGTGGCATTTTGTGGCAGCCTACAAGCAGCTTACTCTACCCTTTCCCTTGTTCAGTCTGGTGAGTGGGACAGCTGTGCGTCTGCCTATACAGACACCTATTATGACTGTATCAGGCATGTTGTTTCTCCTTCGGGCCTGTGACTGTTTGGCACACCAGCTTTGCATACTATTCGTTGCATGTGCTATGTTTGAAGGTTGTGGTTGCTTGTGATCTACTTTGGAGGCATCTGTTGGTGTGGTGTGTTTGTAATTAAGGCCTCTGGGAATACTTGTCTGTGTTTATGTGTTTGGTTTACAGTTGTGGTAGGTCTATGTGGGACTGGGTTTGTGGTGTATGTGGTTACCTTCTCCTCCTGACTAGTGTTGACAGTACTGAGTTGTTGGAGCTCAACCTCTGGTTTGGATACATGGATGCATCTATCACATATGTTTGTATTTATTGGGGGGTGTGTTGTGGTTGTCTGTGTACTTGGTACTGGCTTCACATTGCCTCTGGATTCATAGATTATACTTGTTGTGGCTGGACTTAGTGGATTGTATGTGTGCACATATGTTGTTGCCATACTACTGGTCAGCGATTACTTCCCTTTTTATGTTTGCTCTATCATGTGGTAACTTCCTCATTCTCTTGCATGGTTTGGTAATGGCTGGAGGCCAGCATGCCAGATGCCTGCGTGTATGGCATTGTGTGTTGTTGTTATTTGTGATTGCATACTCCAAACATTCCTGGCTGTGTTCATGGAATGCCTGTATAACATGTTCTGTGGTGTGTCCCATATTCTGCACTTGCACAGGGCCTTTTGTGGATTCAACATCGGTTTTGAGGGCTGCAACCTATACTTTACACATGTTTTTCACTGTGGTATTCTGGCCAGGGGCTGGGGTCAGGGTGTGTATATCCAGTGTGATTGCTCTATGGTCTGGTCTTACCAGTGAGGGGTACACTTCTCATCTTGCCATTCAGTACACATGTTGCTGATTATCACATCCAGTATGCTTACCCCTCTTGTGGGAGTAGTACATTGTTCCTGGGCATTTTGGTTTATGGAATCTGGGTAATTTTCTCCTACTGTGTTGGTGCTAGTACAATGCTACCGGTGTATGTCTGGGTATTTTCAGTCGAGCAATATAATGCAGTTTGGGGGGCTTGATATATTCTTGTATTCCGACATAGGCCAGGTGCTGTTCCTGGTATTAGGACAGTGGTCTGCAGCAGGCTATATACTGCGAGGCAGTTTTAGCCATTGGTATTTGACCATGGATATTCCATGCTGCTTCTTGTTGTGGTACCAACATGGGGGTGTGGTTATCCTTGCCATTTCTTGCTAGTCACCCTCCTTTTGTAGCTTGTTCCATGTTTTGCGGCTGTACAGCACAGTATGAGGTGTGACCTGGTAGTGTTAGGGTGCTGATGTGAGCCTTGCCCAGTTCTCTATTACAGGACTGATATCTACATTCTCCTTACTGTGTGCATTTACACTGCACACATCTTGCTGTTTATACATCTGTCATGGGGTAGTATTACATCTAGGTTCCTATCCCTTGTAGAACCTATGAGGTTGGGTTTGTGTTTTGAGACTTACCTATTCAGGGCATGCTGTGGGTACTGACAGCCTTTGCCAGTATCCATGGGGCATGGCATGATAGGTGCACACCACCCCTAGCAGGTGGTGCATCATGTCAAACTCTGCATATCTTCCCAGCCTGTAACACATTGGCTCCCCTTTGACTGGCTGCATTACTTCAGCCAATTATTGTACTTTATCTTCTTGTCTTCATAGTGTGGCATCATGCTTGGTGAGGGTGAGATGTTAGGCAGGGTCTTCATGTTTGCATATACTAGATGGTGTTACATTGCTTAACACATGGCAATCATGCCTCAGGTGGTGCTGCAGGGCTGCCTCTGTCGGATGCACATACCACACTCCCTGTACATGTTTGAGAGCAGGTTGTATCATGTTAGGCATCCCTGTTACTATATGAGTGAGTCAGAGAGGGGTATCATTCCCAGGGTTCCTACTGAGCCAGTGTATGTGCTATGCATTGCCTCTTTGCCAAGGCCAGGGCATTCTGGGCATGCCTCCTTCTGCCTACTGGGGCAGGCTCAGGTTGTTCCTCCTCCGAGTCAAGCTCTGCCTGTGATGGCCTTGGCAATGGTGGGGTGCTGTTTGGCCCGGCCCTATGCTGGTCCTGCTGCAGCTGTTTTCGCAAGATCATATTATGTAGCATAGCACATACCATGACAATTTGGGTACATGTAGTTGGTGTGTACTGCAAGGCTCCACCAGATGTGTCCAGACACCGGAACCGTGACTTGAGCAGCCCAAACACACGCTCTATTACATTACGTGTTTGTGCGTGTGCCTCATTATGGCGTTCCTGTTCAGGTGTGTGTGCGTTTCTGATGGGTGTCATCAGCCACGGCTCTAGTGCATAACCTGCATCCCCCACTAGGTGTCCGTGTGGGATGTCCCCATTGGCAAATGTCTGGTACAGCTGCGTCAAATGCCAGATGTGGGAATCGTGATAACTCCCGGGGCAGCCAGCACACACATTCATTATTATGCCCTGGGCATCACGCACGACCTGGCAGTTGATGGAGGGGAAGCCCTTGCGGTTAATGTAGGCCCTACCCCGCTCACCAGCTGGAGCTTTGATGCGTATGTGCGTGCAGTCTATTGCACCCAGTACCTCAGGGTATTCCGCTATTTGCTGGAAGAGACGCATATTGCTGGCCAATACCTCATGGGCATTGGGGAAATATACATGATCACTGACATGTGCTGACATGGCATCCAGGAACTGGTGTAGTACCCTGGAGGCTGATACCTGTGATATCCCCATCATATCGCCAGTTGGTCTCTGGAAGGTACCTGTTGCTAGTATTCTTAGGCCAACACATACCTTGGTTTCCACTGGGATGGGTTCCCCTCTGTTGGTTCTGTGTGTGAGGCGTGGCCTGCACAGCTCAACAATTTGCTGCAGGAGCTCTCTGTCCACTCTATAGCGCTCTACTATCTCCAGCTCATGTAACCCGTGGTAGGTAACCCTGGGCCTGTACACTCTTCTCCGTCTCCTCACTGTGGGTTGTCTGGCACCATCTGCATTGTCTCCACCCTCAGCAAGTTGCCTATGTCTCATTATGACAGCTATGGCAGCTCCTAACATTTCTGCTCTGAGTGAAGCTTTTTCAGTTTTCACTTCTATTAGCTTACTCATGTCTTGCAGTGTCTCTTAATGGAAACATCCTGCACTACTGTTTGCAGAGTTTTAAGTGCTGGGCTGGGCTACTATTCTGCCTGTGTACTCACCTGCTTCTAATTATTTTCACCTGTTAGCTTCAGCAGTTATCCCTGCTAGCTTCCTATTAATTATGTTGCTTCCTTTTTCCCCTCTGTTTCCTCAGGGGGGAGCAACGTGCATACTATCTGAAACACGCTCACATTGGCTTACATGCGTGCACACGTGCTTACAATGTTCAGAATCTACTTATTCGGGTTTACACGCGCGTACACCCGCGCAAACACTGTTACACATCTGCCAACAGCCTCCAACATACTCAGACTGCCTTACACGAGCGCATACCTGTGCAAACAGTGTTAAACATCTCCCAACATGCTCCCACATGCTCACACTGCCTTACACGTGCACACACTGTCCTACTCACGCTTCATGGCATGCATACGTGTGCATGCATGGCCAGCAAGAAACTTTGGTGTAGGTAACAGTGTATACCTTCCATTTCTTGACTTTCCATGACTTATCTAGTGGCACACCTCTTTCCATGATCTGTGCCTGTCATCTGTCATGTTACACTGGCCTCCAATGAACTGCATTTCTTTCTACCATTCCCCCCTGTGATGTCACCTATCTCCTACTCTATTCCTCCCCCTTTTGTATCTCTTACACAACTCAGACTGTGCTCATTTGGTATGTGACTGTGAGATTCAGTATCCGAGCCCTCATTTACATGAGATTGCCTACTAATGCTTAGTTACATGTCTTAGACTCAGCTTTTCCCCTTAGCAACCACTACACCGTGGCCATGTTGGTTTTGGTCTGCTGGTCCCTGCATTGTCATTCCATGTATTGCATGAAACCCACATTTGTGGGTTTATAACCTTCTTTTTTATGGTTTTATACAGCGCAGCCCATTTGCGCGGGGCTGCGCTGGGTTTAAAAAAATTATATTTTAAATATTTTTGCATCGGGTTATCTTGCCAATGGCCACATATTTGGCCATTGGCATGCTGCCTGAGTCATATGCAACCTTTATTTGGAGCTGACATCGCTCCGTTGTGGAATTTGTAGAAATGTACTCAGTTGTCAGCTGAGTACATTTCAGCAGCTAAAACATCTCCTACACAGACTGGTTTCTGCTTCGTGGATCGCTAATATACCTCATTTGCATACCTTTCAGATGCAAGTGAGGTATTTAGCATGTCCACGCCCAATCCGTGTAAAAGACGTTTTAGCTGGTCTCTTACACAGAGCTTAGGGCTGTTCCTGGATCACGAGGCTTGCATGGAGTGTTGCACATCTCTTACACTCCGTACAAGCCTTCGTGAATCCTGCCCAAGGTTTATGGATGTGGTGACACCAGGCATACATGTGGTTGGTTTCACAGTTAACAAGATGCAGAAGACAGGTGGAAATGGAAGCAGATGATCTGCTGTGGTGACCCGTAATGTTAGTAGCCAAAAGAAGAAAAAGATGATGCCATCTGTGTTTGGAGAAACCCCATCTGTACAGTTGTGGCAGGAGTGTACAGTAGGAATATCTATTTGAAGGTCAGTTTTTCTGGACGCGGTTTGGGCTTTAACAGTGTTTCTTTGTATTATCTGCTCTGCTCTGTGTTGTTTGCAGAGGCTCTAACACATTTTCCTTATACATGCAGAAACTTCAATACACTTATTTTCAAATACAATTGTCTGCTGCTATGTAGCAGAGCAGATCTAGCTGTCAGTTCTTCTGTTACATAACAAGCAACAATTTAACCACTTAACTATCAATAACAGTAGTACTGACCCACCCTATGAAAGACCGCCTAAGTACACCCCATAGGTTAGTCCCCTGAAAATCCTGGTCAGATCAAAAATCCCCTCCTTTTTGCATTTTCTATGCAGATACCAGATTCAAATCTCTCAGTATCACCTTTCATTTACTATTTGTTTCCCCTGCTATCCTAGGTGATGTGAGTTTTTTGAATCAGTGCAGATAATGCCTCATGTGCACTAAACAGCCTGTATCTCTCACAACAATGAAATACAATTTTCAAGCGACCAACCTACGGCAGGAAACTGGAATCAGTGCTCTCTTGCTTCTAGAACAGCAACACTAAACAGGTTATCCGCTCACACACCTTGATTCCTTCTCATAATATGAAGCCAAGACAAACCATCATGTGCAGAAGTACTCTCTAGAAACCGACCTAAACAGCAGATGCATACAAAATATTTTAAATACAGAAGTCTGTAGTATGTGTACTTAGATAACTAGGGATTCTATTCTCACTGCAGTCAATGAGGTGTGTGTGTTTGTTTGATCTCATATCTGACATTACAGATAGCCTTTTACACCAGCATGTGGGTCACTGTTATTACATATTCTCCTCAACAGATACTGCTGATATCATCAGCTATATCTGATTTGTAGATATGTACTATTCCCAGCAGGGCAGGGTCAGAGACTGGGCTGGAGGCCAGCCAGAAGTCACCTCATCCTATATGATACAGATTACAGTAACATGGCTTTCAGTCTATCCAAATACATCATGGCATGGTTTGTAGGCCTTGTGTTTTCATGGGAGAAACCCCTGTGCTCTCTCTCTCTCTCTCTCTCTCTCTATCTCTTCAGCTGCTGCATGTGTCTGGTGATGTACCTGCAAAAGAAAGCATTATACTATATTAGCATTCCAATGAGGTTCAAGTACAGTGTTGTCATACAGTCCTGATATCTGAATATGATAATGTGATTTATGATGTGTATAATATACGTTTTAATACCAGTGTGAACACTTGGTGGTCGAAGTTCCGATTGCTATCTAAATGTGATCCCAGCACTTGCAGCACTGGGTTTCAGCATAACAGGACTGTTGTCAAGGTTGTAATTAGCATGGAATTTCACTTTTCAGAAGGACAACATAAAGGCACATTTCTGACTTTATTTGCAGATCATGTGGTTTTGTCACCACTCATTTGTCAGTGTTAGCCACTTCTGAAGTATGTTATCATCATTGGTGGATTAAATGATTGCACCCACTATGCAAACTTGGTAAGCCAAAGGCCGTATACTTTATTCTGAACTGTCAAAAAATAGATTCCAATCAGTAAAGGACTAAGCACAGATCCGTGGAGTACACATGTGGTGAAAGCTATGCTGGTACAGATTGATTCACCAACTTTCACAGTATGTATTCTGTTAGTGAGCCAATTGATTACACATTTAGTGACATAAGGGATAATCCCCAGCTGGCAGAGTTTCTCAATGATACCTAAGTGGGGGTATGTGTCAAAACCCATGGCCAGATCAAGATAGGTAGTATGCACTGTCTTACCTTCATCCAAGCCTATCACACAGAATCAATGGGCTGTGACAACATCATAGATCACTTATGGCATAACTCAGTATGTAAACCTTCCTGTTACAGTTGAATACATACTTCAACACACCCTCCACATGGGATCTGTTACCATAGAAGGGTGTACATCAACATGCATCCATCTAAGTTTGGGAGGACAGCATCTGATGCATGCATGTATAGACACATCCTGGCTCTCCTAAACTGTGAGGTAGACCAACATGTCATCATGACCTTTTCTGAAAAGACACTACTAATAGCCTGCCTGTGTGCAACAGACCTGTGTGAGTTGTTAATGCTACATCATGTCTGTTACATCTGATAGATGTCCTGAAAGAGGTCATTGAGGGCTTGCATGATGACAACACTATCATCCTGTTGAACTTGATCAAGCCAAGGCATTTGATACAAATTCACACTGAGGTATTCAATCATCACTGTCAGATGTGGCCATAAACAGCTATATCACCAAGTGTGTAGACTAGTGGATCGTATGCATGGCATCTAACTATGTTGACATGTGTGCAGTGACCTATACATCAGGACTGTCTGTTAGGTCCTTTCCTGTCTATTATTTAAGTAATGGATATCACAGATGACATTCACATCCTGTGTCCAAACAGCTGCCTGAAGAACTTCAGATTGTGGGCAATCTGTATAGTACAGACAGTATTAACACACACCAAAGATTGTTGCCACAGCCA
The DNA here is from genome assembly GCF_019279795.1 of Protopterus annectens. Taxonomy (NCBI): domain Eukaryota; kingdom Metazoa; phylum Chordata; order Ceratodontiformes; family Protopteridae; genus Protopterus; species Protopterus annectens. The sequence goes on from NC_056728.1 coordinate 657,561,198, forward strand.
TGACACCACCTGCAATGAGAAGAAAACATGGGGACATTTGTTACATCAGGAAAATAAACACACAACAAAAGTATAATGTGGACATCACATCCTATAATCAGACCAATATGTACGTGACCTGTGTCATGGAACATCCACAAGCATGTGGTCACATTGCTGACAACTTCCTTGTATGTAACACAAGTACTGAATATGTGAGGGACATACACATCAGAGGTGATAATACCTCCACAGTTCCCAGCCTTCATCACACCAATAACTGAGTACAGTGCACCCTTCTTCATGTACATCCTTACACATCTTTCACTGATGTGAACCTGAAATGTACCACCTTTGTCACAGTGAGCAGTCACACAGCTTATTGGCCATACCTAGGCATTCCTTTTGTGGCATAAACATTAGTATCTGATAGTGTGGGATCCCCATCAATTTGTTACATGAGATGCATGTATGCTATCTGTTCTGGTGATACACACAGTACATACATAGGTGTTTGACAACATAGGTGCATGCATAACATTCTAACAGTATGAATTGTGCCATATATGTACACATATATATATATATATATATATATATATATATATATATATATATATATATATATATATATATATATATGCCATGCACACAAGTCAACTAATCTATATTGATCATAATGCCACCTACAGGTATAGCACCTCCTGCAGATGTTACAGTGCCAAAACAGTGTGCATGGTTACCCTCAAAGAGTGTGGATGTATCATAATAGTTGGACAAGTGTGTTTGTGCAGAATCATCTCTGATCACTCAAAATCACATATGTCAGAGGCATGTGATTACTGGTGGTATTATTCTGATATTGTCAATGATTGTGATTGCTTCTTTTAATGTTGTACATGAGCCTTTACCTGTGTCTTACTTGCTGGAGACATCTGTTGAGATTACACTCATATTCAGATAAACCAATATTCACAGCTTTACAATATGCATCAGACCCCAATTGTATGCCAGAACCATAATAGATGTACTCTGCATTATTTGTGTAAGGATGATTAGCTCACACAGACATCCTCCCTATTGTTATGTTATATTGTGTGATAGTCACATGATACACATTTTCACTGTGCACTCCTTACTGTACCATACTGATATGTGATTGGTCTTGCTGCTACAACCATATTATACTGACATGCCCTCATCTGTTGTACATTAAGATATTTCACCTGTCTTCTTTCCTTCATTCCTGCAATTCGTTGTGTGTCCCCATTCAATACACACACTTCCCCTGAGTGTTTATTTTACATGGCAGTCCATGTGCCATTACAAATCATTTACACAGCTTCAGTAGAGAATGCCAGGAATGGGATTTCACAATACTGTGCACTGTAGACACACTGTCCTGCACTGTGTTTGGACCATATACTTAAGAATCATACCTATCAATTGTCCAGATTTTCACAGAATATAGATGTGTTCCTTAACAAATTTATGGCTTTCTGCCATATCACTGGGATGATCACAGGACTGATTTTACTCAATAATTACATACATTTGAGTTTCAGTCTTCAAATGCTTCAGAACATGTATCTCAATACAACTCCCTGGTTATTCTAGCATTTCCATAGAACAAATATGTCATATATATCCTTAATTCTGTATTATTGTCCTCCCATTATTTTAGCCTTTGTCCAGATGTCTGGCACTAAGATATTGAGAGCTATCTATGAAGCCCTGGTAATCATTATGGCATTCCCAGAAAAAACTGTGGACCTTTGGTTTTCTGATTTAAACATCCATGCTCTCCATGTCTGCCTACATGGTTTCCTAGCTGACAACAATGTTGTCAGCTGCAAAGCCTCACTTTTTATGTTTAAATGCAGTGAGTCATGAATATGCAATGAGCACTGCTGCTCACCGTGCATCACCTCATACACATGTTAACTCCATGTAGACTTCGTACAAAGCCTACATGGAGTTTATTGAATCTCGGGGATTACTTACTTCTATTCTTGTAATATCCATATTTAATCATATACATGTCTATTTTATTCACTTCTTCTTTACATAGTTTTACCCATAATTTTTTTACTCTTTTACATTGCAAAAAATATGTTCTGTACTTTCTTCTTGACAATGAAAAAATATTCTATCTTTTTTCTTTTTATATGGCATATTTCCTTTTACTGACAATTTATCTATTACCAGACTCTACAAAAAAATTTAAGATTCTACTATCTGATTACACCATTTGCTTCTTATTTGTATAACTTTATTTTTTCATCTGTTAGATTTTCCCCATGCTTTTAAGTAGCAATGTTTTATCATTACATTCTTATAATATACTTTTTCTATATCATCAAATTTTATTTTCCACAAAATATTTTTTTCTTGGTAATATTTTATTTCTTCATTTATGCACTATTTTTTTCTCTTTTACTCTTGTTCACCATATCCCAAAATGTGTCATAGTTATATATACACAGTTTTAGTACTAATCTCTCATCTTTTCTCATTTATCCACTTTAACTCTATCTACAAATTTAATGAAGCACGGTATATCACTGGTTAATTAACTCTAAACCTCCTTCTTCTTTATTTACATAAAATCTCCTTTTTACTAGGTTTAATCTAGAATCCCATATAAATGAAAAAATTATGTGTAATAATTCCTTTTCAAATACTGTTGGCAACATAAACATTATGCTATGTATGCTGTTTTCCCAACAGTCCTGAATTTATCAAATAAGACTTTTTTTCTGAATGGTAATTTATATGTTCTCCAGAAAAAACATGTTTGCTTTATTTCTTCTATTGTTTTTTTTTCCCATTGAATTCTACTTGCATCTTTATTCCCAAATTGTATACCTAACACAGAAATGTTCTTCATTGTAAAATATATACATTTACTTTTCCCTTTATTTAAAGGCATTCCTATCATCTCCTAGCACAGATTTTTGTAAACTAGTACTTCTTTTATCATTTTTTGCAATTATTATAATGACATCTGCATATGTTAACATAACTGGAATTCTTAACCCTTCAGGTGTTATATACCATGTCTCCATCATTTTGTAATTTATTTCACATACTATCACTTTCATAACTAATGCAAAGAGTATACAACTCATTAGATATCCCTGTCTTACACCACTCTTCATATGTACCTCCTTCTTGGCTTTACCAGCCATTTACAAGTATTTGTACTTTATTATTATTATTATATGCTGACATACATAATTTGATAACTTTCTCTCTTATATGGTATTCTTTCAATATTACCTATAAAATTTCATGTCCAGTTGGGTCAAATGCCTTATTAAGGTCTCTTATAGGGAATTTTGCTTCTATTTTTTCTGTTCATAACATTACCACAATTTCTCTAACTATCATTAATTATTGTTAACAACACTTACTCTTTATACTATATATGCTGTTTTCCATAATTTTTCCCATTTTAGTTTCAAATCTCTTTCGTATTATTTTCAGACATATCTTATAATTATTATTATTCATTTCTGTTGGTCTCCACTTTTTAAATTATCTTCTATCTTCCTTCTTCCATATGAATTTAAGTATTTCAATACATAATTGTTTATTCAAAAAACCTTCATTTAACCATTCATTCTAAATCTTTAAAAAATATATTTTTTACCAATCCCTGAATTTTTTATACATTTCATACTCTATTCCATCTGGACCTGCACCCAAATCTTTATCTACTTGTACTAATACTTTATCTGGCGCATTTAAAGGAATCCCCTTTTCAACTCTTTATTATCTTTTTCTGTTAACTTTTTTATTTTCCACTTTTTTCACTGCCTTCTTTTTTATCTTTAAACATTTCTTGTGCAGATTGTAATATACTATTCATAATATTTTCCTGAATTCTTTCTATTTCTCCCTTTACATTTTTTTTATTTCTATCATTATACTGCCATCTTCCTTTACTAATCTGCTTAAATAACTCAATACCTCTTCTCTTTGTAAAAATATATTTTCTTATATAACGTTACTTGTATTTTCCTGATTTCTTTCATATATTTTTTCTTTGTCAAATTACTTTCTATCATTATATTCTAAATCTTTCAATGTGTTGTGATATGTTCTTTTATATTTTTCTTTCTTTAATTTTCTCACATCATATTCCCATTGTATAAAACATTTTTTTTATATTTTTTTCTTATATAACACCCACCATTCAGACCAATTTTTATAAAATGTTCTTAGTAATATGATCTTTCCATAACTCTGTTTCTATTCTGTTTTCTTTTTCATTCCATGATTTCTCATTTTTCCTTTTATTCCTTTGACTATTTTTATATATCCCTCGTTATCTTTTATTTCTAGCTATACTGCAAGTGATTTTCAACTATATCCACTTCTCCTATAATTAAACATTCTGATACTATAAAATAATCAATTTCAGTTCTATACATACCTCTTTTGTAAGTCCATGAATTTTTGTTCCAATGTTTTAATTTACCACATCTTATAACTTCTAACATTTTTCTTATATCATTGTTTTACTTTTTATGCTTGCCTCTTAAATCACAAATTCCCGTTATTATAATATTCATAATTATCACTAAATTGTCTAACATATGATGAAATAAGTTCTCCCTTTCCTATAATTCTATAGACTTGTTCTTTCCATTTTATATTTACAATGGTTAATCTTCCCATTTCTGATAAAGTTACATCTAATATCTTTACTATATTTCTACAAAATATGTCTATTCCAGAACTTCTCTGATTTCCCAAATTCCATATTATCTTTCCACCACATAGTTTCTCTGTTTGTAATCTTTCTTCATTTGTTAAAAGTCTTGTGTCCTCTAATATAGTTATATCTATATCACACAGATTGCACCACTCCAAAATTTCTATTCTTCTTACTATATTCTTAATATTATTCACATTTATAGAAAGCACTCTAAAAGTTTCATTTTTTCCTTTTCTTTAAATTAATGGTTGTATAAACTCATAGCTAATTCCTGGGCTAGCTTTCATAATAGGCCTTTCTGCACCTAACCAATTTTCTTCCCAAAGGTGAGAGTGAAACACTTTACCTTGTGTCTGTGAGTCAAAAGTCTTAACCATTATACCAACTCACAATCTTTAGCTGTATATATTTTTTCCATTTATTTCCTTTCTGTGTTTTGTACTTATCTATTTAAATTTTCTTTTTCTGTCTTTTACTTTTTTTAACAAATAGAATTATTTTTCCTTTTACTACCTCTCAGTTTATGCCTTCATCACTTATTTGAGAACATTATTCTATGTCCCCTTTAATATTTTCTCTCATTAAATGTTTTCTTCTGTTTCTACTACTTCCACGACATGTTCTCTTTGTTCATTTTCTTCTCTTTCTTTTTTTTTATACCTTACTGTTATTTTCATTGTTTGTAATCCTTCCATAAATGTCCAATTTTGTTACGGTACTTCTTTATACAAAGCTTTCAAATGTCCTTTCAAAGTCTTTCTTTCTTCCTCTGCTTAAGATTGTATGAGTCCTCTTTTTATATCCCAGTTAACTGCTTTTGTCACATAAAGATTCCATTGTTAACAGTCTTTCTTTTCTTCATATTCTCAAAAAAAAAAAAAAATCTATTAGAAAAATAGCCTCAAATATAATGTCCCAAAATGTATCTTTGTTAATAAGAATAACTGCTCTTAGCTCATGTGCTTTTACACCCAAAGGAGCTACTAAATTGTCTCACACTTCATACCTGTTCATTTCTTTGTCTTCTTTACTCTGAATCCTTACCATGTACTTCTATTTTTTTTCTGCCTTCTTTTCTGCTGTTCCATATTTCCCTTCTTTTACTTTTTCTGCATATGTTTTCTTTTCCAGCTCACCATTATTCTTCAGAATTGTCTCTGCATCCTTCTTTTGTATTTTCTTCATAATGTCCCCCAGGAAACATCTGCGTCATTTTCTGGCTCACTCTGCACCACCATTTCTTTAAGTAAGTCATCCCGGAACCCTCTTGACTGGAGGGCTGTAATTATATATCCTTCATTTACTTAGTCATCTACATCAAACAGGTTTCTTTGAAACATTTCCTGAGAATCCCGCACACCTTTTTCGGTCTTAATATGTGTTTTTTCCTACATTTCTTTTCACATCTCCATCATCTCCTTCTCTATCTCCCTCTCCATCTGCCTCACTGTTTCTCTGAGCTGCCTCTGTTCTGCCTGGAACAGAAACAGGAAGTGCTTCTCCAAAATGGCTCCCTCTCACAATAATGATGAGTAGGGTAAGGTCCCTGATGCCTTGGCCAAACCTATCTTGGTAGTATAAATAAAACCTTTTGTCTACTCTGAAAAGAGGCTACTAGCCTAGTGTGACTAACTTGGTGAACGAAGGATAAATATGTTTATTATTAAGCCCCAAGCTGGCATCAAAAGCAAGCTAAGTAGATCCATGTGTAATGAGGTGGATAGCCCACTGGCTGAAAGCTAGAAACCACATAGCTATGGTAGCAGTTTTTTTTTTCAGAAATTATTAAGGCAACTAGTGGAGTGCCCTAGTAATCAGTACTGAGAGACTCCTTTTTGGCACTTACTTCTCTGATCTCTAGACTGTGGATCATGACTTTGGTTAACTGATTTTACGGATGACTTTAATTTTTTTAATCATCAAATCTTCCTCTGAAATCCATTCATAACAGAGGGCACTAACCCTAATAAAAAAGTTGTTTACAGAAAAAGGGCTAAACTTAAGTATGAGAAAGTTTGGGATTGTCATATTTGATGATAATAACGTTTTTACTCAACATACAGTATAGTCAGTATCCACTCTAATATGAATATATAGTCAGTAATATTGGATCTCAGGTTGATAATTCCCTGCTCTTCTACCACTGTGTAGCAGGAGTAGTTAGAAAATCATTCTATTTAGCATAACTAATATCTACAAGTGTTACATTCTGGTAAAAAGATGTTAGTATTCCTTTCTTAATGACTCTATAATTAGACCAATCATTGAGTATAATACTTTTTAGAGACATACCTTTGCAGACATATTAAGCAACTTGAAAGGCACTGGGGGGTCCTTTTCAATAAGATTGTTGGTCTAAAGTCCCTATGCTACCAAGCAAGGCTTGAATTAGTGAGATATGTCTAGTGTACTGTGGTATGGAGACCCCTTCTTCCTTGATCTCTTGTATTTTCACCAGTTATATAGGTTCATAGGTCCATAGGTAGATACCTAGGGCATTTATAAGCCTAGCCAGAGTGTATTTGGATTCCGCCTCCCTATTAGATTAGCCTATTGCGCCTCTGTAAAGTAGGTCACAGAAGTTACCCTTTGAGATTAGTTTACTGTGCCTCTGTCTAGCAGGGACACAAAAGAGATCCCAGGGGTGAATTTGCGATTTCCCATCCACGCGTCCAGATTTCGCTTGAGTGAGGGGAGCCTCTGGGAAATGAATCTGTCCCTCCAGCATGTTCTATTTATTTTTCTGCTGAGGTTTAAGTCCCTGGAGCGTGTAGCTCTAAGGGACTTGGATTTTTTGAAGTGGAGCATGTCCATTAATTCTGGGTTTGATATGGCTTTGTACGTCAGGCATAGATCGCCTCTGAGTAGGCGGTAAGCAACTGAGTAGAGCTGGAGTTTCTTTAGTTGAGCTGCATAGGACATATGTTTGTAGCCCATGATCCTCTTGGTGAGGTACTTTTGGGGTCTCTCCAGTTGCTGCAGGTGTTGAGTAAGGTACATCCCAAAAGGGGCATTGTATTCAATTATGGGCCTGATGAGTGATGAGTAGAGGGGCACAATGACCTCTCTTGATCTAGATGTGAACCCTTTCATGATAAGGTGGGCTATATAGAAGGTCTTTCTAACCACTTTGGCAACGTGATTATCAAAGGAGAGATTACTATCTACGTTGGTCCCCAAATCTCTAATTACTTCTTCCGTACTTAATGGATTACCACCTATGTGGTAATTTGTGGGCATATATATCTACTAATACCAGAAGTAGGGACTTAATTTTACCAGCAAATAAAATAATCCTGCAAAACACCCCCTATGAACTAACATCTCATGCTAACAGCTATTAAGTTCCTTAAACTTCTCATTACAAACTGATTATGAAATACATGCCTTCTGAAGTGGCACGTTTTATTACCAAACACCTATCACAGCACTGTGACGATCTTATTCCATCAATTAAAAAAGAGAGGCACCCTAGCATATTTTAAACTAAACCTGGATGATTGCATAGATGCCCATAAATTTGCTCCGGGTTTGACCTGACATACCCTTTCTGAAAAATGAGATACAACGAGTGTGGGTATTGACAAGGTATAAATGGTCTTGTGATCCATTTGCTTTGTATTTCTTATGATCTTGTGAACCTATGATACCTTTTTAAAATTCCATTGTGGTACCACAACTAGCAGAATTCTTTAAAAAATATCTACATTAAAACAATGAAGGAATGAAGTAAGAATAGCATTTCTCTCATTACCTATACCTCTTAAAAATCCTTCTAACATACAAATAACAGAAATTCAAATGTGTCTACCCTAGTGTTACAATATAAGCATCAATGCATGGTCCTCTCTGAACAATCCAGTCCTCTCCATTTGGGAAGTTTTGGGATGATAAACTTCAAGAAATGATTAACCAAAGTGAGCCATAGAATGCGTTTTTTGTGGAAGACATTATGGAGAAAATAGATGAAGGAGATATAGAAGCAATGCTGGAAGGCAGCAGAGGAAAGACAAGATGTATGCAGAAACACTAGCAGCTACACAAGAAAGAGTGAGAGAAAACAGGAAAGAGGACAGTGTGAAGAGGAAATTTGTAGTGAGAATATGAAAATGAGGTCTTCAATAAACCTGCAAAACCACAATAATTGTGAATATAAAGGGTGGCCAATCAAAAAAAAAACAGTCTCCCACCAACATAACACTATATTAGCAAATTCTGGGGCAATGTGATGAGTTTTGGTTTACTAATGCATGTGATAGATTATTAGAAACTCGAAAATTAAGGTTGCAAATTTTGCTCCGTGCTGACAGGTTTCCAGAATTAAATGAATTAATTAATATTAAAAGTATTTTGAAATACAAGGTCCTTTATCATCTTATAATTAAAGTATAATGATGTTGTACTATTTTAAATAATGACATCATTATTAATTGGTTATTATGATTGTCTATTTATGTATTTGGAGGAGTAGTTAAATATGTTTAATTGTCATTTCTGGTGAATCTCTGTGTTGGCATTAAAGTGGAATGAAAGTGCTAATTTTATTGTGGTGTTTTTTTTTTTTTCCTTCTTTCTGTATGAACTCAAGTGGCTGCCTCAACGTTTTTTTCCATAAGACCAAAAGCTACCACCAATTGAAGCAGATGGAACCTCAATTTACATCTCATCCAAATGAAGACACATTCAGGAATGCAACACACCCTTTATACTGCAGTGCACTATCAACAATCCTTCTTTTCTGGTGTGAGACTAGAACCCACAGCCTTCTGCATTAAAGACAATTGTTATATGTGTTGTGATACTGACACTCCAATGGCTAGATAAAGCCAACACAATCTAAGTTTTAAAAGTGCTGATAAACTGTATAATGGAATTTGAAACTCTAAGGCCTCTTTTGTCTGGTATTGTCCTGGAGCACTGTGCTTTGTTTAAGTAGGAACCATAGATGTTTAAGTACTATTTTTTGCCATCATTTAAATAAACTAAATGAAAGTTGAAAAATGGTTCTTTGAAGAATGCACAATGGTTTAGAAAATAGAATCACTATTGCAGTGAGGTTTTATTTTTAAGGGTATGACTAAGTGTAAACATTTTTTAGTGAATTCTATGATCACTGAAATTATTGATTCAAAATCTATTTTTTTGGCTCCTTATGTTTTAGTTATAAAATATTCATAGATACAGAAAGCTGCTAATACCATTAGATACTTTATTCAAATTAAAATGTCTATTTTTATAAGTTTTAATATAATGGCTACTGATTTGTAGTAAGCCAATGTATATGGGATAGTGTGAAGGAGTCTGAAGAATTTTTAATAATTTTATAACAAAATCTTCAGAATAATGCATGAAAAACAAGAAATTATCAGTAAAACGTGATATTGTATTAAGAGTTCAGCAATGAATTTGATCCTACAATATTAAAAATAGAACTGTCATATGGTTATTGAGGTTCTTTAGCTATCACAAATATTAAATGAGAAATGGGATATTATTCTTTCACTAAATCTCCTTGAGATATGTGGTTTTGTCTTTTAGAGGACATATGGGGTCTTTATATTAACTTTACTTTATGAAGTTCTATAAAAGTATGTGGGAATTTCATCTTAAGCAAAAAAATGCAGTTTATTATTGTCAGCTTACTAGTAATAGTCTACCCCTCCAGCATTTTGATTTATTCTATTGTGCTGATAGGCCAGATTTGCTGACTGATCATAAAGATAGAAATAGAAATGTGAATAATGTCTCGGAAGTACAGTTAACTAGAAGTCTTAAGGTACCATGTAATTAGGATTCCTGAATCCATCAGGATTTCTTGGCTACTACAGTATCTAAACGACAAACTAAGTAATCCAATGGGCAGAATAAAGAGACACACACACGTGTTTACTGTTAAGCGCTTTTCATTTATGCTACTATACAAACTTCATCAGACAAAGTAAAAAACACAGATACATTTAAATACAATCAAGTAACCAATCAGAGTGTATTTAGCACAACACATTAAAAATGTCACCATCCTCATTACTAAACACAAGTTACATAGTTCACTGAACCCTACTTAAAATGTAAAACTACAACTTTTACTGAAGTGAAATATTTTAAAATCAACGTTTTAAACTCCTTAATTTTAAAATACTACTGATGATACAACCTTCATTTAAACCTGGTAAACTATAAGCATTCAGCATAATCTGCCAGGATAGCTCTAATTCTTCAAGTTTTAAAGCATCAAGTCCACCTCTAGCATCTCTCTGCACTTGGTCAATAACAATAAACTTAAACCTGTGGTTAGGGAATTGAACAACATGCTTAGCCAAAGCATTTTCTAATTTGTTTTTCTTTATAGCATATAAGTGCTCGTACATTCGATTGCGAAGTTTCCTTTCAGTTTTTCCTACATAAAATGCAGGACAAAACTGACATTTCGCGAGGTAAACAACTAACTTGGAATTACAATTATTTCTCCATCTCAGTGTAAACTGTAAATCGTTGACACTGAATCTGTTAGATTCCAATATGTGCGAACAATAATTACAGGATTGGCATTTATACATGCCTGGGGTCTTAACTATGTTATTCTTAAGTTCACAGTAGTCTTTAAGATTCTTACCTCTCCTGTATGTAACTGTAGGAAGTTTACCTACACTATTAAAAACTTGGTTATCGGCCTTAAAAAGTTCCCAATTTTTCAACAAAATCTTGAAACACCTAAGACTATCCGTGTTGTAAGTAGTTATAAAGGAAGTAAGTGTATCATTCACTTCTTGGTCAATTATAATACTAGTTGATACATTAGATGAATCACCAGTGTCACAAGATGGGATGTGCTCAGCTCTATTCAAAAGTGGTGTATAAAACAACGACTGACGTTTAAAAGAAACTTCGTCGATGATTTCATTAATCAGTGATTCAGGATAACCATGAGCTAGAAACATGCACTTCATAAATTCACATTCATTACTGAAATCACTATCGACTGTTATAATCCGTGCCGCTCGAACTAGCTGTCCCTTGACAATTGCCCGTTTTTGGTGGTGTGGGTGACAACTAGAATAATGAAGCATAGAATTACAATAAGTGTTTTTCCTATGAATAGTAGCTATGTACCTGTCCGAAGTACTATCCTTAGACAATAAAATATCAAGGTACGCTATTGAGTCAGGATCAAAAGTATGTGTGAATCTTAGAAAATTGGTGGTTGAATTAAAGTAATCAACCAGGGTGTCCCCAAGTATGCCGTCACCGTCAAGCAAAATGAAGATGTCGTCAAGAAAACGGGTGTAGAACACTATGTTGTCTTTAAAGGTACAACTGTTCATAATATAAAGGTGTTCCCCGTAGGCCATAACCATGTTGGCCACACTGGCACCACAGGGTGACCCCATGGCTACACCTACTTTTTGAAGGAAAAGTGACCCTTCAAACATAAAAAAATTGTTGACAAGAATAGTACTTAGAAGTTCCTCTACTAACAAACATTCATCAGTGGGACACCCCTGCAAGTTAAGTAACTCATTTATCCACTCAACAGCTTCTTTGTGGGGAATACAAGTATATAAATCCTTGACGTCTATAGTCAGGAAATTGTAACAAGCTTTGTACTCAACCTCATTGATATTTCTCAAAAATGTCCAGGAGTCCTTACATATTTGTTTGATGTTAAGCAAATATTTTTGAAGGATGAAATCAACTACTTTCGCACATGCATATGTCAAAGAACCTCTACTATCCACCAAAGGACGCATAGGAGGATTTTCCACGTTTTTATGAATTTTGGGAATACCAAATAAACAAGGAACTCGGGGATAAGAGATAGACATGTAGTTATACATAGCTTGTGTAATCCTACCTTCTAAGTAAAGATCTTCTATGACGTTCTTAATTAAACTGTATGCCTTATTAAGTTCTGAAATAGAACTTGTAGTGTATGAAGAAGAATTTAATAAATTGGTCATTCTAGAAGAATAATCCGTGTTGTCAAAAATGACAACACCACCACCTTTGTCTGGCTTACAAATTCTAATGTCATTCATTTTTATAAAGTCTAAACAATCCCTTTCCACATGAAAATCCTTATTAATATTGTGGTACCCAGCATGTTTATTAGATGCTAGGTTGCGAATATCTAGTTCACAAAACTGTTCAAATGTTTTAATAATAGGGTTTAAAGGTGGATTAAATGTACTAGGAATTCTAAATTCAGCAGGAGCACTACCAAGAGATTCACTCATCAACATATTCAAATTGAGTTTCCTGGTGTACAATTTTAAATCTATAATAGTTTTAACCAGATTTAACCTGTGAGGTGGTACATAAGTTTGGCCCTTAGACAACAATGCTATTAAATCAGCAGAAACCTCTACATTAGAAAAATTATAAACTGTAAAATCTCCACTAATATTATGCAAAATTGAAGGTGAACTTTCACAAGAAGTCGTGACATCATAAACAGGAACATGAGCAACAAGTGTGTCCAAAACAGCGACTGAACTACTATTACAATCCATGTTGTTAGTCGTGTGACATAAGTCGACTAATTCAAAATTAATACAGTTGTTTGTAGTATTATTCATACAAGTAGGAGGACTGGCCGTGTAATTGTCTAGTTCCTCTGTTTTTTCTTTTGGTTCACAGACCCCGTTTGTTGTTTTTGTCTTGCCCCTAAAAAATTAGGGTTATTGGATTTTAAATTATAGTGACCAAAGTGTTGATTTTGTTGCACAGGTTTGTTGTTGTTAGGACCAGGTTGGAATGTAGACACTTGGGGTACCCTATTGGTAGGATTCCCTGTATCCTACTGAACACTGTCAGAACCAAAATTGTTACTGTTAGTATGACTAGTGGAGACATGTGGTTTCCCATTATGCCACGTTTGAGATGGAGAGGGCTGTGGATATGCTAGCCCTTCTTTGTAGGCCTTAATATCCCTATCAAGTTTCTTTACTTTGTTAGCCTTCAGTTTGTCAAGGTAAGCGTCAATACTAGAAAAGGTACGATTATACTCATATCTGTACCTTAAAAATTCACTGTCCAACTTAATTTGTTGGTCTAAATCACGTACTTGTACTGACAGGTCATCAATTGACACACAGTAATGTTTACACATTACTTCTAACAGTTCTAAGCCTTGTCGGTCGAATAAGGCTATAATGTCCAAGTGGAAGTCAGAGTTAGCAACCAAACCTGTTGGATACTGCCACCGTCTTAGTCCCTTAGGGACTATTTTGTTATTGATGCATTCAGTAAAATAAGAAACCTCCAACTGGTATTTCTTTAACTTGACTAACAGTTTGTCAATTTCTTTTAATTTACTGGAAATGTTAGGTGTTATAAAATCAGGGCTGTCAGTCCTGTGCATGTTATTGTTAGCACCAAAAAATGCATTATTGTTAAGCCAGTTGTTAAAGTCAAAACTGTTACCTGAAGGTGCGATGTTATTTTGAACAATGCCAGCATAAGAAACGTTGCCTTGACCTGAAAACCCGTTCGTCATGTTGTTAAAAGTGTTGTCGCTACCAGTAACGTTGTTTCCTGGATTATTGGCACTGACAAGAAGCACCGGAGCAACACTGGGTACTGTAGCTCTAATACCCTGGCCACAAGCAACACTCGTAGGTGGTTCATTGCATAAAGTGATACCGTTAGACAAAACACCATCACCAGGCGCTGTAGTGATACTTCTCTGACCACAGGTTAAATAATTGTAATTCCAAGTTAGTTGTTTACCTCGTGAAATGTCAGTTTTGTCCTGCATTTTATGTAGGAAAAACTGAAAGGAAACTTCGCAATCGAATGTACGAGCACTTATATGCTATAAAGAAAAACAAATTAGAAAATGCTTTGGCTAAGCATGTTGTTCAATTCCCTAACCACAGGTTTAAGTTTATTGTTATTGACCAAGTGCAGAGAGATGCTAGAAGTGGACCTGATGCTTTAAAACTTGAAGAATTAGAGTTATCCTGGCAGATTATGCTGAATGCTTATAGTTTACCAGGTTTAAATGAAGGTTGTATCATCAGTAGTATTTTAAAATTAAGGAGTTTAAAACGTTGATTTTAAAATATTTCACTTCAGTAAAAGTTGTAGTTTTACATTTTAAGTAGGGTTCAGTGAGCTATGTAACTTGTGTTTAGTAATGAGGGTGGTGACATTTTTAATGTGTTGTGCTAAATACACTCTGATTGGTTACTTGATTGTATTTAAATGTATCAGTGTTTTTTTTACTTTGTCTGATGAAGTTTGTGTAGTAGCATAAACGAAAAGCGCTTAACAGTAAACACGTGTGTGTGTCTCTTTATTCTGCCCATTGGATTACTTAGTTTGTCGTTTTGGTGCCTAATAACTAGTCTGTTTGTTTGTTTGCAACCTTTGGAGCAGTAATGGAAGATATCGGCACACCTTTTGACAAGACTCCTGCTATTTTGCAAGAGAATCTAGTTTCAAATGAATTACCACCTTCTAATATTCCAGTTGCAAATAGTTCTAACTATGAGTCTATCATCCAACGTATGGATCATTTGCTGACCCGGCTGGATTCGTTGGAATGCCGCTTCGATGCTGGAAAAGCACCACTTCCGGCTTTTACGAACCCAGAGGGAGAAAGCAGTCCTAGCGTTGGTAACTTCGCACTTAAAACTGGCGTTTTAACAAACAGGCTTTCTAATAGTTTAACCTGTGGTCAGAGAAGTATCACTACAGTGCCTGGTGATGGCGTTTTGTCTAACGGTATCACTTTATGCAATGAACCACCTATGAGTGTTGTTTGTGGCCAGGGTATTAGAGCTACAGTACCCAGTGTTGCTCCGGTGCTTCTTGTCAGTGCCAATAATCCAGGAAACAACGTTACTGGTAGCGACAACACTTTTAACAACATGACAAACGGGTTTTCAGGTCAAGGCAACGTTTCTTATGCTGGCATTGTTCAAAATAACATCGCACCTTCAGGTAACAGTTTTGACTTTAACAACTGGCTTAACAATAATGCATTTTTTGGTGCTAACAATAACATGCACAGGACTGACAGCCCTGATTTTATAACACCTAACATTTCCAGTAAATTAAAAGAAATTGACAAACTGTTAGTCAAGTTAAAGAAATACCAGTTGGAGGTTTCTTATTTTACTGAATGCATCAATAACAAAATAGTCCCTAAGGGACTAAGACGGTGGCAGTATCCAACAGGTTTGGTTGCTAACTCTGACTTCCACTTGGACAGTATAGCCTTATTCGACCAACAAGGCTTAGAACTGTTAGAACTAATGTGTAAACATTACTGTGTGTCAATTGATGACCTGTCAGTACAAGTACGTGATTTAGACCAACAAATTAAGTTGGACAGTGAATTTTTAAGGTACAGATATGAGTATAATCGTACCTTTTCTAGTATTGACGCTTACCTTGACAAACTGAAGGCTAACAAAGTAAAGAAACTTGATAGGGATATTAAGGCCTACAAAGAAGGGCTAGCATATCCACAGCCCTCTCCATCTCAAACGTGGCATAATGGGAAACCACATGTCTCCACTAGTCATACTAACAGTAACAATTTTGGTTCTGACAGTGTTCAGCAGGATACAGGGAATCCTACCAATAGGGTACCCCAAGAGTCTACATTCCAACCTGGTCCTAACAACAACGAACCTGTGCAACAAAATCAACACTTTGGTCACTATAATTTAAGATCCAATAACCCTAATTTTTTAGGGGCAAGACAAAAACAACAAACGGGGTCTGTGAACCAAAAGAAAAAAACAGAGGAACTAGACAATTACACGGCCAGTCCTCCTACTTGTATGAATAATACTACAAACAACTGTATTAATTTTGAATTAGTCGACTTATGTCACACGACTAACAACATGGATTGTAATAGTAGTTCAGTCGCTGTTTTGGACACACTTGTTGCTCGTGTTCCTGTTTATGATGTCACGACTTCTTGTGAAAGTTCACCTTCAATTTTGCATAATATTAGTGGAGATTTTACAGTTTATAATTTTTCTAATGTAGAGGTTTCTGCTGATTTAATAGCATTGTTGTCTAAGGGCCAAACTTATGTACCACCTCGCAGGTTGAATCTGGTTAAAACTATTATAGATTTAAAATTGTACACCAGGAAACTCAATTTGAATATGTTGATGGGTGAATCTCTTGGTAGTGCTCCTGCTGAATTTAGAATTCCTAGTACATTTAATCCACCTTTAAACCCTATTATTAAAACATTTGAACAGTTTTGTGAACTAGATATTCGCAACCTAGCATCTAATAAACATGCTGGGTACCACAATATTAATAAGGATTTTCATGTGGAAAGGGATTGTTTAGACTTTATAAAAATGAATGACATTAGAATTTGTAAGCCAGACAAAGGTGGTGGTGTTGTCATTTTTGACAACACGGATTATTCTTCTAGAATGACCAATTTATTAAATTCTTCTTCATACACTACAAGTTCTATTTCAGAACTTAATAAGGCATACAGTTTAATTAAGAACGTCATAGAAGATCTTTACTTAGAAGGTAGGATTACACAAGCTATGTATAACTACATGTCTATCTCTTATCCCCAAGTTCCTTGTTTATTTGGTATTCCCAAAATTCATAAAAACGTGGAAAATCCTCCTATGCGTCCTTTGGTGGATAGTAGAGGTTCTTTGACATATGCATGTGCGAAAGTAGTTGATTTCATCCTTCAAAAATATTTGCTTAACATCAAACAAATATGTAAGGACTCCTGGACATTTTTGAGAAATATCAATGAGGTTGAGTACAAAGCTTGTTACAATTTCCTGACTATAGACGTCAAGGATTTATATACTTGTATTCCCCACAAAGAAGCTGTTGAGTGGATAAATGAGTTACTTAACTTGCAGGGGTGTCCCACTGATGAATGTTTGTTAGTAGAGCAACTTCTAAGTACTATTCTTGTCAACATTTTTTTATGTTTGAAGGGTCACTTTTCCTTCAAAAAGTAGGTGTAGCCATGGGGTCACCCTGTGGTGCCAGTGTGGCCAACATGGTTATGGCCTACTGGGAACACCTTTATGTTATGAACAGTTGTACCTTTAAAGACAACATAGTGTTCTACACCCGTTTTCTTGACGACATCTTCATTTTGCTTGACTGTGACGGCGTACTTGGGGACACCCTGGTTGATTACTTTAATTCAACCACCAATTTTCTAAGATTCACACATACTTTTGATCCTGACTCAATAGCGTACCTTGATATTTTATTGTCTAAGGATAGTACTTCGGACAGGTACATAGCTACTATTCATAGGAAAAACACTTATTGTAATTCTATGCTTCATTATTCTAGTTGTCACCCACACCACCAAAAACGGGCAATTGTCAAGGGACAGCTAGTTCGAGCGGCACGGATTATAACAGTCGATAGTGATTTCAGTAATGAATGTGAATTTATGAAGTGCATGTTTCTAGCTCGTGGTTATCCTGAATCACTGATTAATGAAATCATCGACGAAGTTTCTTTTAAACGTCAGTCGTTGTTTTATACACCACTTTTGAATAGAGCTGAGCACATCCCATCTTGTGAAACTGGTGATTCATCTAATGTATCAACTAGTATTATAATTGACCAAGAAGTGAATGATACACTTACTTCCTTTATAACTACTTACAACACGGATAGTCTTAGGTGTTTCAAGATTTTGTTGAAAAATTGGGAACTTTTTAAGGCCGATAACCAAGTTTTTAATAGTGTAGGTAAACTTCCTACAGTTACATACAGGAGAGGTAAGAATCTTAAAGACTACTGTGAACTTAAGAATAACATAGTTAAGACCCCAGGCATGTATAAATGCCAATCCTGTAATTATTGTTCGCACATATTGGAATCTAACAGATTCAGTGTCAACGATTTACAGTTTACACTGAGATGGAGAAATAATTGTAATTCCAAGTTAGTTGTTTACCTCGCGAAATGTCAGTTTTGTCCTGCATTTTATGTAGGAAAAACTGAAAGGAAACTTCGCAATCGAATGTACGAGCACTTATATGCTATAAAGAAAAACAAATTAGAAAATGCTTTGGCTAAGCATGTTGTTCAATTCCCTAACCACAGGTTTAAGTTTATT
>NC_056728.1:657581835-657616835 GCF_019279795.1 Protopterus annectens
ATTATTTACTTCAAGTTCAATTGCATACTCTTTATCTCTTTTTCACAAAGATGTGATTTTTGCATTCATATTTCTGTGTTAACAGTTTAAGGCATTATTTACAACAAGATGAGAATGGAGCCTAAAATATTAGAGTACTGAGATTTCAGAAGATTGCTGTGTGATGTACAGTAATCTTTGCAGAATAAGTGAAGGGAAAGAAACTATGGAGAAAATACAATAAATCTTAGACAGTAATTTTTACCATGTGCATGTTGTGGTATGATATGAACAAGGGCACGAACAGTTTTAGATTATTCAGTAAAATCTGTTTAGTGGTGTGCAGTCATGCACACTTATGCTCATATATGGTAACATTCATGGAATGCAAATTTCAGTAAAAGTAGCTAAAATATATGGTAATGAATTGAAACAACATGGTGGCACAATTTATCAACCTTGAATAAAACCATGTAAACTCCGTGTCAATGTTGCCAGTGTACACCAAAAATTTCCATGTACAGAAGCCTACACGTAAGTAAGGACATGTAACAGTCCAGAAATATGGACATAATTCCCCTAAAAAGGTAACGACACACATGTAATGGGTAATGTATACACTGTGAATGTCTGAAAACATCACGGGGTGTGTCAGACTACTGTATTGTTCAATTTTTTTAATACATGTTTGTACACTGTGCTGCTTGGTGCAAATTGTTTTAACTTCTTCTTCTTTTAGCTTTTGGTATCTGTGGTGGTGCAGCGGTAGCATTGTTGCCTCTCAGGAAGAGGTTGTTCCATTCGATTCTCAGCTGGTGTGTGGGGAGTGCCTTCTGTGTGGAGTCTGCATGTTCTCCCCCGCGGTCGAGTGGCATTGCGAAAGACATGCATGAATGGGTGTGCCTTCATTGAAGGTTGGGTGTCAAGCTGGCAACTCGGCACCGTAAAAACCTACTGTCAATCATTAGCAGACCTGTGTTTCACTGTGGCGACCCCTAACCGGGAAAAGCTGAAAGACAAACAACAACAACAACTTCTTCTTTTAGCTTTTCCTGGTTAGGGGTCACCACAGTGGATCACATGTCCACTCATGATTGGCAGTGGAGTTCTACGGTGGTGAGTTGCAGCCCGACACCCAAACTTCCACAGAAGGTGCAAACACACACACATACACACACACACACACACACACACACACACACACACACACACACACACACACACACACACACACACACACACTCACACACGCACACTCATGCCTAGGGCCAATTTAAAGTGTCCAATCCACCTACAGAATGTCTTTGGGTTGTGGGAAGAAACAGGAGCACCCGGAGGAAACCCATGTGACCACAGGGAGGACATACAGACTTCTCACAGAAGGCAACCCAGCCGAGTATCAAACCGGAGAACATCTTGCTGTGAGGCGGCAACACTAACCGCTGTACCACCATGGCCTTCCTTGCAAACTGTTTTAACTATGATTTTCTAAAAAAAAACTCATATAATAGAGGAATATAATGTACAGTAACCATGGGCAAAGGAATACCCTACCTTGTGTCTCTTAAATCATGCTCCCGTGCTGTTGACCAGCCTAAAGGTCAACTAACTGTGTAGATTACAGGCTGTCAGCACTGTTATTATGCAAATGAGTGCCATAAACAGTGGATTTGTTGAATAACAAAAGCAGAAACCATGCAGGGATGTTCACTTCATGTAGGCTTCTATACAGTGTCTATGTTTCCATTGGATATCAATGACATCGGGGGGGGGGTGTCAAGTCAGTTTTTTCTATCTTGCATATGTGTGCACAGTATGCAACTTGCCACAAATGGTTTTGGAGAAGCATATGTTCTTTGCACAACTAGAGCACCCAAGCATCAGACATGAGCTATACATCCAAAAATAGAAACCAGATGCAGTCAACTGATATTGCTGAGCACCGCTGGGCATTATGCAAACTTGGTAAGTGGGGCTGTGCTATGCTAACATGCTAAAGTTGCAGGGTGTTTTGTGTTACCCTGTTATGACAGGTAAGTATTAGACAGGAGAGCAGATGGTCTTGGATTCTATTACAGGGTATGCCAAACTTTGTTATAGTTTTGTGACATTGCCGCTTATACAATTAAAGTGTAACTTGCAATAAATAGTGTTTTCAGCATAGTTCATGACAGCAGAGTTAAAAATAAAAAAATTTGCAGTGGCTTACCTTAGTTATGCATGGTTGCACTCTGCTAATTGATGATGCAGACAGCCCACTACTGTGCACTGAAGTAGAAGCTTAAAATCATGTTAATTATAGGCTGAGCAGGTGAACTGCATCTTAATTAGCCAATCCCATGTGGTGGCTCTACACAAGAACTGTATAAAGTATGCATCAAGCCTACATTCTGATTATCCCTCGATACTTTTGGAGTAGAGACTTGGAAATTTTAACCAAGATAATGCTAGGGGCTGCTGCAGCTATTGTACATCTGTATGTGCTAGAGGCTGAAGTCAGTGCTGCTGGTGTTGCTGATAATAGGCCTATGCCAAGAAGAATATGATTGTTCAGGCCTAGGGTAACCTTCCAAGTTCTACATGAGCTGGAGATTGTAGAGCACTACAGGATGGACAGGGACATACTACAAGAACTCTGTGATCTTTGCTGCTCTCAACTCAGAGCCAGAGCTAACCTAGGGGAACCCATCCCAGTGAAAACTAAGGTATGTGCAGCCCTTAGGATATTAGCTACAGGTACTTTTCAAAGATCAACTGGGGACATGTTGAGGGTGTCAATGGCATTACCATCTAGGATACTGCACCAGTTCCTGGATACTATGTTCATACATCCCTGTGAGCACATGTGTTTTCCTCATTCCTCTAAGGAGAGGACCAGCAATATGCAACAGTGTTATCATGTAGAGCACTACCCTGAAGTACTGGGTGCCATAGATTGCACTCATGTACACATCAAGGCACCACCTGGTATGCAGGGTAGAATCTACATTAACCGCAAGGGATACCACTCCATCAACTGCTAAGTCATGTGCAATGCCCAGGGAATTATCTTGAATGTGAGTGCGGGCAACCCTTGCAGTTATCATGACTACTATATCTGGCACACATCTCAGCTGTAACAGATGTTTGATAGGGGTGACATCTCACAAGGCCATTTACTGGGGGATACTGACTATGCCCTGGAAATGTGGATGATGACACCCATCAGAAATGCACACACACCCACAGAAGAATACCGTAATGAAGCACACGTACAAACTAGAAACATCATATAGCATGTGTTTGGGCTACTGAAGTCATGGTTCTTCTGCCTAGATATATCCTTTGGAGCTTTGCAGTATACTCCATGCACATGTATACACATATTCACAGTATGTGCTATGTTCCACAATCTAATCCTGCCTAAACAGCTGCAGCTGGATCAGCAAGGGAAAGGGACACACATCCCCTGACCTATGCCTTGGTCATCACAGCCATAGTCACAGGAGGACTTGGAGGGGGGACCCTCAGGTGATGACCTTGTAGGCAGGTGTAGGCATGCTCAGTATGCCCTTGCTTAGGCTAAGAGACATCACATCACATATTCACTGACCACTTAGGGACCTAGGGACTAATACCTAGGGACTAATACCTTTCTCCTACTCACATGCATACATCAAAACTGATGCCAGGCAACTCACACAACTTGTCCCAATCCATGTATTGGCTGTGTACTGCTTGCATCAAACAGAGTCTGCCATAAACTAAAGTTGTGTCAACTGCCATATTTGCAAGGTAAGGCCTATACCTAGACTGTACTCTTGAAGAGTACTATGACATTTCCTTATATCTATTACCTTGTTACAGTATGCAAGTATAGAGTGGTGGCTTTATAAAGAACTTAAATTAACATGTGACTACAGATACTTGCATTATTAATATGTGCCCTTATGTAATTAGTAGGCATCAGCATGAAACACTGACACAGTCCTACCTCAGCTGAATATTGGTACAACATTCAAGAGAGAAGGTAGAAAGGGAGGCCAGACATTGCAGTTTCTGACTTTAGGCTTGTTTGCATCCTAGCAATAAAAGTGGTTTGTTCCTCCACACCCCGAAACAGGACTGTCCCCTTGTATCTGCCAGAACAGTAACTCAGCTATACTACCCCCAAAACCACAGTATATGCATTTTTATGTCACAGTTATAATGCCCCCATATTTTCAGTACAATTATATAGACATGATTATACACTGTATCTGCTAGTTAACTAATGAAATAATTGTGTGAAGAATGTCCCCAGTTCTGGCAAGCTGCATCTGGAGTAAGGCAACCACCCTGTTTGATGAAGCTGTATTGCTGTTGAGGGTTCTAATCCTGATAAAAGTAGATGTTTTGGTGGTGTACTAGCAATAGGTATTGTGTTTTACAAACTGTCAATCTGTGTCCCATGCTGCTATCAGCTTTGTCTTGTTTTAATTAGAAATTTGTGTGCTGTGCCACATGCTGAAAACAGTTTTGCTAAGGCTTAGCTCATTTGCATGATGTGCAGCTTTGCAGAAACAGTGAAAGTTGCAATAGGATTTATGTGAGACTGTCACCCATAAACACCAGATACATTCAATTATTGTCAGTAGTAACTGGGAAATCCAAGCCTGGAGTAGAGATAAGGGTGGACAGTAGTAGTACATATTACATAATAGGAAGATTAAGATGTTAGCTATGTGCCGCTCATTTGCACACTGTTTACCAGCACACAAACAGGTAAAGAGGCAAATGCGCATGCATGTACACTTAGTTAACCTCAGTGCAAATCCAATGCTTCTCATGCTGTCGCATTATATACATACATATGATATGTCCTTAGTGACCTATCATTCTCATACTCCATGTCTCACCTAAGACTACATGTGGAAACATTTAAAATTGAGGGGCATTATAGGAATTTGTACATATATTGACAATCCATCCATTTGTCTCCCCACCAGCAACAACACCAACAAACACAACAACCCTGAGCCTCCTTGATTTTCCAACACATATATCAAATACTGCACAAGTTGTGATATATAATGTTGTGTGCTCTGTCATTGACAGGGCCAATTGGTGGTGCTCTCAGGCATGCTCATCCAAATGCAAACAGAGAAATATGCTCAATAAGGGTATTTTTGTTACACAGCTAGGCTACTAAACAGTATTCATCTGCTAGGCTACTAGCCTCAGATGACACTAAGAAGCAATGTGATGATGCAGGCCTTCCAAGCCATTATTCAACACCTGGCTTGGTTATGTCATCTAGTATAAGTTCACCTGCAGTATTACATATATCAGATTTGTGCCATGGTGTGTGCATAAAGTACTGTATCCAGTAATCCCTGTACTTAGATAGCTAGGTAGAAGTTCTAATCTCACTGCATTCAAGTGTGTGTGTGTGTGTTTGTGTGTCTGTGTGTGAATAAACAAGAAGGAAAATGTGTATCCCAATCTGAATTCCCAAATGTCATGGTTTTCCATCATTTTGATGCTTGCACACACATCCATTCCAAGCAGGCCTCCAACCACTGGCCACCCATATGCTTTGTTGATATCAACTACTTTAAATTAACCTGCAGTCTTGTTAAATTCAAACTTGTGCTGTAGTGCCTACATTATGTACTGTGTTCTATATTCTTTAAATGTAGATAGAAAGGGGCTGTATCCTCATTGCAGTCAACTTGCTGTGTGTGTGTGTGTGTGTGTGTGTGTGTGTGTGTGTGTGTGTGTGTGTGTGTGTGTGTGTGTGTGTGACTCCATAAAGAAGGGTGTAAGTGTGTATGCCACACTGACTTTCCAAATGGCATGGTTTTGCACTGTTTTGCATATCCTTTCCAAACAGGCCTCCAGCCACTGGTCACCCACATGGGTTGCTGATGTCATCTACTATAAGTTCACCTGCAGTCTTATTAAATCCAATTTGTGCTGTGGCACCTGCTTTAAGTACTATGTTTTGTAGTCTGTAAGCTTTGATAGGTAGAGGTTCTGTCTTCACTGCAGTCAAGTGTGTGTGTGTGTGTGTGTGTGTGTGTGTGTGTGTGTGTGTGTGTGTGTGTGTGTGTGTGTGTGTGCGTGCATCTCTCCATAAAGAAGGGTGTAAGTGTGTATCACACACACTGACTTTCCAAATGGCATAGTTTTGCACTGTTTTGTACACACATCCATTCCAAGCAGACCTCCAACCAATGGTCACCCATACGGCCTGTTGATGTTATCTACTATAAGTTCACCATCAGTCCTGTTAAAATCGGAAGTGTGCTGTGGCACCTGCACTAAGTACTGTGTTTTGTAGTCAGTAAACTTATATAGGTAGGGATTCCATACTCACTGCAGTAAACTGTGTGTATGTGTGTGAGCTCTTGGTGGATGTTATACAGAGCATTTTACAGCAGCCTATGGGACACTGTCCTCCTGTCTTTAACAGACACTGCTGATGTCATCAGCGATATCATATTATTGGACATGTATGCATCGCAACAGTCCATAGTCACACACAGGTTTGGCAGACAGGTAGATGTCACCTCATCCTATATAAGACAGGCAACAGTAACATTTATTGTATTGTATGCACAAACATCATGACATATATTTGCAGTGGTGATGGACAGGATGACACATAAGTTCACACAGAAGTCCGCGTGGACTATGGTGTTTGTGGATGATATTGTGATTTGTAGTGAGAGTAGGGAACAGGTTTAGGAGACCCTGTAGAAGTAGAGATATGCTCTGCAGTGGAGAGAAATGAAGATTAGCAGGAATAAGACAGAATATATTTGTGTAAATGAGAGGGAGAATACAGGAATGGTAAGGATGCAGGGAGTATAGTCGTCAGATGCGTATGAGTTATAATACTTGGGATCAACAGTTCAGAATAAGGATGAGTGTGAAAGACAGGTGAAAAAGAGAGTGCATGCAGGGTGGAATGGGTGGAGACTAGTGTCAGAATTGATTTTTGACAGACAGGTACCAATAAGATGAGTGAAAAGAAAGGTCTATAAGATGCTAGTAAGAACAGTTAAGTTACGTGCGTTGGGCACGGTGGCACTGACAAAAACAGGAGTCATAACAGGTGTTGGCAGATTTAGATTTGCATTGGATGTGCTGAGGATGGACAGGGGTATTAATTAGTATATTACGGTATCAGCTCAGGTTGTACATTTAGGAGACATAGCTGGAGTGGTAAGATTGCTTTGGTTTGGACATGTCTTGAGAAGTGATCTTGGATATACTGGGAGAAGGATGCTATTGATGGAGCTGCCAGGTAAGAGGAGTAGAGGAAGGCCTAAGATAAGGTTTATGGATGTGGTGACACTGGGCATGCAGATGGTTGGTGTCACAGAACAAGATGCAGGGGACAGGTGGAAATGGCAGCAGATGATCTGCTGTGGTGACCCCTAATGGTAGTAGCCAAAAGGAGAAGAAGAAGATGGCATCTTTGTTTGGAGAAACCCCATCTGTACAGTTGTGGCAGGAGTGTACTGTAGGAGTATCTATTTGAAGGACAGTGTTTCTGGACTCGGTTTGATCTTTAACAGTGTTTCTTTGTATTACCTGTTCTGCTGTGGATTGTTTGCAGAGGCTGTAACACTTTGCCCTTATACATGCAGAAACTTCAATACACTTCTTTTCAAATACAATTGGCTGCTGCTATGTAGCAGAGCAGATCTAGCTGTCAGTTCTTCTGTTACATAACAAGCAACATTTTAACCACTTACCGATCAATAACAGTAGTAATGACCCACCTTATGAAAGACCTCCTAATGTACATCCCATAAGTTAGTCCCCTGAAAATCCTGGTCAGATCACAAATCCCCTCCTTTTTGCATTTTCTATGCAGATACCAGGTACAAGCCTCCCATTATCACCTATCATTTACCCTTTGTTTCCCCTACTAGTCTAGTTGACATGAGTTTTTTGAATCAGTGCAGATAATGCCTCATGTGCACTAAACAGCCTGTATCGCCCACAACAATGAAATAAAATTTTCAAGAGACCAACCTATGGTAGGAATATGGAATCAGTTCTCTCTTGCTTCCAGAACAGCAACATTAAACATGTTGTCTGCTCACACACATTGACTCCTGCTCATAATATGCACCCAAGACAAACCATCATGTGCAGAAGTACTCTCTAGAAACCGACCTAAACAGCAGATGCATCCAAAATGCAATCATGCTACATATAACACAACACCCAAAACAAACAGTGCACATAAGAAATATTGTCACCATTGTCTCAACATAGAAGTGCATAAGGCAAGAGGCATGTATTACAAAGGTTTTCACAAAAGTATAGTGAGACGTACAGATGCCCCATTCACCAGCTTAAACAGGGATATGTTTAGTGTCCTCTCTGTGGCAGAGGTAGTCATCACAGCACACATGCAATCAGGTCTCTCAACAATTCCTGCTCTTAATCCAGCATTCTTCATGTACATATGCACAACATGAGACATAACTATATGAAATATATGAACGCATACATGATTGAGTTATCTAAATATGTGTCCCAGCCAGGTATGTCCCTATGTTTGGGCAGCATTATACCCTCACATAGGATAATACTACTATATAAAAAAAACAACAGATTTCCTGAAAATGCCTATATTTCTGGTGTCATTCTAATGTGATACAGTATCTGTCAGTGTGGGATGACATGGTGGATAGAGCACTCTGCTTTGCCAGACATAAGGCACTTGACTGCACCATAAGCACCATAATCCCTTTATTAGGCAAGCTCACAAAAGCAGAGTCACAATGTGAAGATACACAACTCCAACAAAGTAAGGATCATGCTGCTAAACCCTAGAAGTGCACAACTTAAACTGCACTCTCTGTATCCACTCTTCGCAGTGAAGATGTTGATGTCTGTGCAGCTTTAGTATGTACTCTGGCTTTGCACGGCTACATTGCATTCCAAACATCTAGACAGCAAATGGAAGTAGTATGGAACACAGGAAATGTTTCTGTTTGCACTGAAGATCATTACACCTCAAGACAGCTATATGGTGTTACCCTACACCCATTCTACTGTAGATAGGAAAGCCCTTCATGTTATTGCCATTACCAGGTCACCATCCATAAACATGAAATACCACACAGCCTATTTATAAGTACTTGGAACAATTAAATTAGATAAAAAACAACCCAGTCAGGGTTCAGTGAAACCATTCATCCATTGATTGGGATAATTATAGGATGACAAATTCACTTGCACAATATTACCTGGAGTTTATGAATTGAAATCCCATGGAAGAAATAGTCCACCAACCCTAAGGTTATCTCATATTCCAGATCTGTTCATCCACAATATGAGTGAACAAGGTAATGGCACATGTGTAGTGCCTGCACTCTTAATCCAACCATAAAGCAGTATGTTTTGAAGTAGATATAGCTACTGAACTCCTTAAAGGAGGAGTCAAGTTTATAAACATCATCCAAGGTAAGTACACCTTCCTAAGGGATGGTATGATCTACTTCCAAGCCCCAGTTTGCACAAATGACATTGACAGCTATAGTAAGTTACTCCCTGATGCCCTGTATACACATCTACACAAATGTACACACACAGTCATGTCTGATAGGCTCAAACAAAGATCCTCCAGAAAATACAAACCATGCTGGTGGATTTTTGCCATTACTACATTATACAGTAAGTGAAAGAAGCTGCTATTTACTAGTAGAACATTGAGAAAACAGTACTGGAAGGCCAGTCTCCTCAGCATAAACAAGCATATAAGACACCTTCAAAAACCCTCACGAAGCAAATATGCTAATAATTTACAAAACATATTCAGGGATAACCATAAGTGACCCAGTGTCAATGCCAAACCTGCTACTAGAGACTGTTGGCTGAAAAGTGTCCCCCTCCCACCACCAAAAGTACTAAATGCCATGTATGCAACATCACCTCCAACCTGTGGTATTGACAAAGAGAAAGCTATCACTGCCCTCTCCAAGACTAAGAGCACTGTCTCCATGAGAACAGATGAGATTCTAGGCTGTGCTTGCAATGTGCTTCAACAGTAAGCTACTCCCCTAGGCACTATATTCAGCCAGTGTCTGAATACTGCTGTTGTCCACACTGAATGGAATACTGTGAACATTTTCTAAACACAAAATGGATGATCGGCAACATACAAGTGTAGTTATAGACCCATAATCTTATCCAACCTCTGCTATAAGGCAATGGAAACAACATGCATAGGTTCATAGGTTCATACTAGGCTATCTGCCCTAGGGCATTTATAAACCTAGCCAGAGTATGTTTGGCTTTCGCCACCCATTTTAAATTAATTTTGCTATGCCCTTTTTTGAGGTTAGTATACTGTGCCTCTGTCTAACAGTGACACAGAAGTGATACCCGGGGTAAACCTACGATCTACCATCCACTCTAATGCATCTCAGACACAAGGATATAAGTGATCTCCAAACACTAGATGTGTTCCAGTCAGGTGTTCTCATGGGTAGCTTGTAGCTGCCAAACCTGTTGGGATTCAAGAATGTGAACAGAGACATAGACAAACTAGTAGCTGTGCACACATTCTATTGCAACTTAGCTAAGCCCTTCAACACAATCCAACATTTTGTCTAATTGAGAAACTAACCAAGGTGAATACCAAATCTTATATTGTCTGTTGTTTTGCAAATAGCATCACAGATCAACAACATTCATTCACAGTGAAAAACTTCACCTCAAGTAGCAGACCTGTCACCTGTGTGGTAAATGAAGTGTCAGTGCTGTGCCCCTCATGTTTGATGTACATGTCCCAGAGGTCCAGAGCAAAACAGAGGTTTTGTGGCAAACTATCTTTATGGTACTAGTGACTGCTGCTGACAAAGCCATGAGTGTTACATCACCTGCACAAAAATGCACCAACATACCCTGTGGTAATAACAAATATTCCTGCTTTATAATAAAATAACCAAGAATGCACTATTCCCCAGTTCTGCACTGAGAGACCATGGAACATGTCTACTGCAACCTGGGTCTGCTGTGGGGAGGATGGCATTCTACATCTTACATCTGATTAGCAAAGGCATTACATCAATAGCAAAATATGTTATCAATCCCCTATACTTACCCCTCATCAGGCACATTGATGAATATAATCCTCCCTTTGATATGATTGTAACATACCACTGCACCAACTTGACAGGCCATAATGGGATGAAAATGCTGCACATCCATAAGTCATGTAGGACAAGAGTTGCCTATTCCAGACACCTCAATAGACACTATGACATACATAGGACAGGCTGGAGAGACAGATACATCTCTCAAAGGTTGTCAGTCTTCTGCAGTAGGCTTCAATTCCATGTCAAGCAGAACACCTCCATTACCTTGTTTAAGTGCAGGCTGGATGACTTGATGTGCAAATGTTATCTGCCATGGATCACTGCTGCTTCTCTCTTGGACATGAGCTGTCCTTGTTAGATAAAACTTGGCCATGAATTATATCTGCCATTGAATATTGTATTATGATGTGACAGCTATGCTTCTAAACACCACCAGGTGAATACCCTAGTCATATCCTATGAACTTCTGAACCTGTGGTGATGTAAATGCAAAACCAACATTATACTGTATTATTATTCTGATGAGATTTGTCTTCATTGCTGACATACAATCCTGAGCGCTGAGTCTGATGGGTCAACTTTGGATGTGCACCCAGAAGTTTATACTAAGCAATCATTACAGACAAAAGTAGATGTACTAATGAGACACATTTCATTGTTTGACCTCACAACACTTATAAATGTACCCACTATAAATTAAAGAGATCACTATGCTAGCAACTGTGTAACTGACTAAGTACAATCTGCCAGGTACAGTTATCATTTCAACAGTACAAATGGAGCTAATAAATTCATGTTGATATAGACAGTCACCCTGTGCATCAGACATAGCTTTATTATACCTGAATCCAGATGATAGACAACAGGGATGTGGCACAGTTAATATCACTTCCACAGGGTGTTGTGTGGGGGTGCAGGAAGCCTAGGCTGACACAAAAGGTTTGTGAGTATATGTGTGAGTAAGCAAGATGGACTATGTAAATGTTGCATGTGTGTCTGTAGGTGCCCTGAATGTGACATTGGTATATGAGTGTGTGCATGAACACAGCCAAGCTCAGTGCTAGCTCTATGTGTCTGTATGTGAGACAACTGTGAGCAGTGCATGGTACAGATGACAGTTCATTGTCTCCATGAGAACTGGCTCTACCAGGAGTTGCACTGGCACCTCCATGCCAAAGATCATATGCTGTGCTACTACCTGAAGGTTACCAATGCCTGCTGGATATGCTTCCTTCAAGGGAATGCCCAGGACCACGACCCCATGGCCTGATACGTCTGGATGTGGACGGCGCACTCCCTGCTCGAGCAGTGGATGTACTGTCAGTATGGGAGCATGATCGGCGTGGCCACGCTGGCTCTCAGAAGATTTAGTTTCTGAACTATAACGATTTGGTTGACATTCCCCTCTGAGCAGACATTCCATCACAGACAATGTGTGTTCCATGACAGATACTGTGCATTCCCTCACAGACACATCCCATTCCAACATGTCATTCAACCAATCCAGGGAATCAACAACATGGTGGAGGCAGTCATGGATGTCAGACTGTGCTGCATCTATAACCCTGAGCATTCTTCTGGAGTTCCTTTCTGAATGTGCCTGTGCCTCCATGATGGACCTAAACATATGTCAAGTGATACATGGAGACACCTGCAACGGGCAGAGGAGGGAGAGCAGGCCTCCTCCGAGCAACACTATCAATCCACCTGCGTGGCATCTTGCCAACAGTTTGGCTATGGCCAGTATCAACAGTTACTGAAGCTGCAGTAGCCACACTTCCCTGATCAATGTCCTCACCCTCAACTGTCCAATATCTGTGGCCTCAGTGGACTGGGTATTTCTAGGCTGTCTGTGGTGATAATGAAGGGCGTCGCTGGATGTCAACCTCTATGTCAGAATCAGCCTCTGCAACTCCTGGCTGTGCCTCATTTTGGCCACCACCATCATCAGAGTCTGATAAGGCACCAACATCAGGCGGCGCAGGGGACACAGAACCACTTCCTTGTTCATCCGTGAAAAAAAGAAGGAAAACATGAATACGTTAATATCTGCACTACTATGCTGCAATATATGTTAAGCAATGTACACTGTTGTCACTATTTCAGACAGTTATACATCTCAAACTCTTACAGCAAGAAATGTGGACAAAGCCATGAATAATGAGGTGAACAAAGGCCCAAGGATAGGGACCATTGAGACAAATTGCCTTTACAAACTAGAAAGTTGATAGAATAAAAGGGTACTGCTCAGAGGTGACCTATGTCTGGCATACAAGACCATCTCAGATCCAGCCTTGATGAACTTGCTGGATATGTGTAAGTCAGACTCCACTCACGCAACCCACATGCAAGGCCTCAACCTGGCCTGTGAGATTAATAAAACTTGTTGGTAGGAAAGATTTGTGTCCCAAAGACTCCCCCATCTGTGGAATAGTCTCCCTCTCCATGTCAAACATAATACTTCACTGGCTCTCTTTAAGACGAACCTGGACAACTGGATGGGAAACAAATAATACACCTCTGGGATCCCACCTGTGTGCCTCCTGGATAGAAGAAACAGGTGCTAACTTTGTGGGACCATGGGTGACATTCTTCGCTAGACTTATAAGGGCTTCTGGGCCAATAGCCTAGTATCCTCCTATGAACCTATGAACCATGACATCTCTGAAGGGTATGCAGTCTGAATGTGAGTTCTGTCATTATGTTATGTATCCAGTCATGAATGACTTGTCAAAAATTTGCAAATCAATCACTATGATCTTAGATCTGGGCAAGAAGTATGAATCAACCATCTGGACATTCAGCAAAAATCTGTACAGTTGACAAGTATAGGTTCATAGGTAAGTGCTAAGCTATCTACCCAAGGGCATTTATAGGCCCAGCCAGAATGTGTTGGCTTTCAACACCCCCTTAGATTAGTTCCCTGTGCCTCTGTCCAGCAGAGCCACTGCAGTGATCCCCGGGGTAAATTTTCTGTTTCCCATCCACCCGTCAAGGTTTTTCTTGAAGAGTTTTAGTGAGGGGCTCTGCCTGATGTATATTGGAATCCTGTTCCAAAGCATGGGGTGTCTCTGGGATAGGAATCTATCTCTCCAGCATGTCCTATTTATCGTCGTGGTGAGGTTTATATCTCTAGAGCGTGTGGCTCTCTGGAATTTGTTTTTTTTTAGGTGGAGCATGTCCATCAATTCTGGGCTGGACATGGGCTTGTATGTCAGGCAGAGATCACCTCTGAGTAAGCGGTATGCAACCGAGTACAGCTGGAGTTTCTTGAGTCGGGCTACATAGGGCATCTGTTTGAGGACAGTAATCCTCTTGGTGAGGTACTTTTGTTGTCCTTCCAGCTGTTGCAGGTGTCTTGTAAGGTACATCCCAAATGGGGCATTGTATTCTATGATGGGTCTAATGAGTGATGAGTAGAGAGGCTCAATAACCTCTTTTGTTCTAGATGCGAATCCTTTTATGATTAGGTGGGCCACATAGAAGGATTTTCTAACTACCTTGGCAATATGATTATCAAAGGAGAGATTACTATCTACTTGGGTCCCCAGATCCCTTATTACATTTTCTGCATTTAGGGGACTACCACCTATGTGGTAGTTTGCGGGTACTTTGTTTTTTCCAAAGGGGATGACTATGCACTTTTTGGCATTTAGTTTGAGGCCATGATTTTGACACCAGGTATCCGTCTCAGTGAGACCCATCTGGAGGGTGTCTGTATCAGCCGTAGAATCAATTGTGGCTCCTAGTTTGCAGTCATCTGCACTCTTGGTCAGCCATAGTCCTCCTATGCTTGCCTGCACCTCTAAGACGTATATACTGAATAGGAGGGGTCCTAGGACTGAGCCCTGGGGGACGCCACCTGTAACCGGTTTACAGTCGGACATAGAGCCTGCAACTCTCACCATGTGGGTTCTATCCATGAGCCAGTTGGCAACCCATCTCGTGAAGTAGGGGTTTATGTTCAAGCCGGTGAGCTTGTCTATAATACTAGAATGGGGAATAGTGTTGAAAGCCTTTGTGAGGTCTAGGTAGGCTGTGTGGACCTCTTTTACCTCATCTAATGCCTTGGTAACCATCTCAAAGAAGTCCACCAGGTTTAGGAGGCATGACCTGCCCTTAACAAAGCCAAACTGGGTAGGGTCCAAGGTTTGGAGGTTCCCAATGTCTCTGTTAATGAGTTCCATAATGATGCATTCCATAGCCTTGCAGACCAGGCTAGTCAGTCTTATAGGGCGATAGTTCCCAGGGTCCATTGTGGCTCCACCTTTGTGGTGCGAGATAACTGTTGCTGTGCACCACTCTGTGGGTACGTAGCCTGTAGAGAAGTTGAGTTTGCACAGTGCGTTTAGGTGAGGGGTTAGTTAATTTTGGAGCTCTTGTAAGACACAGCCTGGGACACCATCCGGTCCCATTGAAGCTGTGTTTTTGGCTTTGGATAGGGCTGTTTTAACCTGTGTGTCAGTGATTGATGGGGCCCTACATTCTTCTGGTATGGTTATGGTCCCTTTAGGGGGGGTGAGAGGGGGGTGAAGTTTGCACTAAACCTGTCTGCCAGAATGTTGGCAATATCAGTCAGTTCAGTGTATTTTGTGCCATTCTGCACTAACTCAGAGCAGATCTGAGAGTTTCCACTTAGGTTCTTGACATAGCTAAATAACGCTTTGTGGTTATCTTTGGAGTCATTGGCAATTTTTCTTTCGAAACAAGCCTTGGATGATTTAATGAGGGATCGTAGTTTCTTGCTGATACTGATCAGGGATGTCTTTCCTTCTTGGGATTTTACTTTTTTCTGTACTAGTTTCCTCCTTCTGTTGTATAGCTTGTTTATGGCAGGGGTCCACCAGACTGGTTTCCTTTTCTTGGAGGAGTGAGTCTTGGTTTTACTTGGGATAGCATGATCCATGCATTCCTGCAGATGCTCATAGAGTGCCTTTGTAAAGGTTTCAGCAGGTTGGACAGCATTGTCCTTTAGCATGGGGGCTATGAACCTTTCCAACTCCGTCTAAAGTAACGTGAAGTTTGCTTTTGAAAAGTTTTTCATGGTTTCCTTGATTGGGGGTGGGAGTGGAATGTGGATATCTAGAGGGATTAGTCTATGGTCTGATTTAATCAGCAAGGGGCTGACCTCCGGTGTGGAACACCGGTCGCCCATGTTGGTGATGACCAGGTCCAATATGTTGTTCCCTCTGGTGGGGGTCTTGACCAGTTGATCCAGAGTGTTCGAGTTTATAAATTCTAGGAAGCGTTGGGCAAGGGAGTTAGTACTTGAGTAGTTCTCCCAGTTTATGTTTGGGTAATTGAAATCACCCAGTATTAGGGTGTTTGGTAGGACCTTCATATTTCCCAGTGTCTCCAGAAATGTGGAATGGGGGTCCTGGTCCATGGTGTGTGATCTGTAGCAAGCTACAATTTGGATTGCAGTTTTGCCCGTTGTTAGTTGCACATGGATGATCTCTAATGCATTATGCTGTGCCACTAACCTGGAGGTGTGGGTATCCTTGATGAATATGGATACACCCCCACCTTTTGTGTTTCCGTCCTGGTTCTGTGGCCGAAAGGTATGGTATGAGTTATAGCCTAGTAGTGCTGGGGTGCTCTCAGGAGCCTTATACCAGGGTTCTGTTACTGCACAGATGTTGATGTTCTCCATACTGAGGAGTGCCTCAAGTGCGTGCATTTTGAGGTTTAGACTTCTGGGGTTGAGTAGCATTACCCTCAGTTTTTGGTTACTTGTGCTATTTATTGTGGTGGGTTTGTCTTTTGAGCCATGCCTAAAAAGGCACTATGGGGGCGGCAAGAGCCTGGGCCAGTATTCAAAAGCCTAAGGGTGACAGGTGCAAGCCAGACAGTACAGCAGTACATCAGGCCTGAGAGGACACTTTAGCGGATATGTTGGAATATATCTACACTACTGACATAAATGTATTCTGCTTACCTACTGCAACAGCCCTATATCTGTGAATTCCTGATGGTCCTGTAAAAGTAAAGGAAATGGTAATGGCAACAGCACCACATTTATCAGTATAATGGGGGTAATACTTTATTATACAATGACCCCCCCCATTAATATTCAAAAACGTGTAGGCTGATTGGTCAGCGTGCACGTTGTAAATCAGAGTTATAGTAATGGAAAAAGGTCCGGTCGCCCGGACTTTTTCCATTACTATAACTCTTTTTTACAGCAACAGAGAATGCAAGATCTCCATTGCTTCACACTGTCTCACTATGTTAAACGAGTTTAACATAGCGAGACAGCTTTTAAAAAAGTAACAGAGATTCTCCATTGCTGTTTTTAAAGCTGTCTCGCTATGTTAAACTCCTTTAACATAGCGAGACAGTTTGTAAAAAGCAATGGAGATCTTGCTTTCTCCGTTGCTTTTTTCAAAGCTGTCTCGCTATGTTAAATGGGTTTAACATAGCGAGACAGCTTTAAAAAAAGCAACGGAGACTCCGTTGCTTATTTTAAAGCTGTCTCGCTATGTTAAACCCATTTAACATAGCAAAACAGTTTGTAGAAAGCAATGGAGATTTTGCTTTCTCCGTTGCTTTTGCCCACAGCTCTGATGCACTGCGTAGGAATATGCATGCACAGTACATCAGAACTGCCGCAGAATACCAGACAGCTGCGGAAGGGCAGCAAGGAGGCATTATACAATGCCATTATTTAAGAAAAGTAATTATTTTTTTTCTTAAATAATGTCATTGTATAATAGCAATAACCCACTTCTGGGTGTGGGTAATGCTGGATTTACCCACGGTTGGCTTTGTTTGGCCACTCAGGCTTCGCCCTCGTGACCAGAACACGCCAACCGTGGGTAAATCCAGCATTACCCACACCCAGGCGTGGGTTATTGCTATAATCATCTATGTCTACACTAACTGCAATGTTAACAAGAGTGTGGTTGAAAACCTCAAAATGAGCTTAAAACTGCAGCTATCTTAAATACCCCCACCAAAAAAAAAACTGACACACATATACTATATACCCTATTACAGAATGAATGCAGCAGTATTCTACTGATAATCTGAGACTCAAACCTGCACCTTGTGTTTGTAAGGCAAAGGCAAACACCATAACCATTAAGCCACCCTCCCTAACAAAGCATACCTGTAAGCTCCTTCTGAGAAGCAGGAGTGGCAGCCACGTCTAGAACGTATTGGCTAATGGTTTGCTAGGAGCTGACCTGCATGGCAATATTTGCCAGGAATTCCTCTGTGGGAGTGAGAGAGTGTTCTGCTGCAGGCCCACCACAGGTGATCTGTTGATCACGTGCCATTTTAGCTGCATGCCTCCTTGCAGCATGAATCATGTCCATGGCTCTGCTCACAGCTGTGAATGTGTTGCCCAAGAGCATAAGGTTTTGCACCAATTTGTCCCACAAGGCTGTATGTTCTGACATATTGGACCACCCTCTGGGCATCAGGATTGCATGATGTTGCTGTAATGCCTCAATTATGAGGTCATTCTCTGCCTCAGAAAATGGGAGCCTATGGTGAGTGAGCAGGACATGAAGAACATGCTGGCAGATGATAAATTTTATTTACCTATAACAGGCAATAGGGTTGACTATATTATACAGAAGGTGCAAATGGTACTTACAGATTTACTAAGGAGTGAATTTATAGATCAATCACTGTTTGAGTACCTTTATGTCGCACACCCTCTTCTACCGGTTATTCAGGGTCTGCCCAAGATCCACAAGGACCCCAGTTTTCCACCTATTAGACCCATTGTGGCTGGCAGAGGGTGGTCCACCGAACCACTCTCAATTTATGTTGAGGGCAAATTGAGACCGGTAGTAGAAGCCAATGGCTTTATACTTAGGGATACCAAACAGTTTTTGTTAGATTTATATGGATTTGTTAATACTTGTTCGTATGTGGGTGACATTATTTGGGTCACCATGGATGTCAATTCACTTTTTACAATGATCCCCAATCAGGAGGGCCTGGAAATGATTGGTACATATTTGAGGAGATCCAGTAACATGACAGGACGTGATGTGGACTTGGTCCTTGTTTTATTGGAAACAGTGTTGGTCTCCAATGTTTTTGCTTTGAGGACAACATCTTCCTCCAACGGGATGGTGTAGCTATGGGCACCTCGTGTGCCAACAGCTACGCCAACCTAGTCATGGCTGAATGGGAGCATAGGGTTCTTTTTCAACATCCCATGTACCAGGAACATGTGCCATTTTATAGGCGTTTTGTTGACGACCTTTTCCTGGTCTGGAAAGGTACACCAACACAGCTACAGGGATTTTTCAGTGAGATTAATACAACCATAGACTTTTTGAGTTTTACTATTGATTGGTCAGATACACGCATCCCGTTCTTAGACGTTTATGTTGAGAAATTAACTGATGGGATGGTTAACACAGGCCTTTATCGTAAATCCTGTCATAGGAATACCCTCCTACATCGTCATAGCATGCATCCAGGGTTTGTATACAGGAATGTTGTGCGTGGACAAGCGATGCGCACGTCCAGATATACACCTGAAGTCTCTGCATACACCAGGGGGGCAAGTGACCTTGAGAATAGATTGAGGGAACGTAGTTACAGCCCCTCAGACATCAGCACAGGTATGGACGATATAGAGGGCCTCAGATCCACGAGAGCTATGCCATATTTCTCAAGTGGGGCTCAGAGTTATTACACAGGGAATAGTACTGATGCACAGGATAGTGTCACGTTGCCTGTACAGGGCCAACAAATTATTTTTCCCATTTACTACACGAAGGATATAGGTTATATCAAGGACATCTTTGTTAAACATTGGCATATTCTATCGGTGGATCCGAAAATTAAGGAGATTAGTGGAGACAAGCCAAAGTTTGTGTACCGTAATAAAAAGAACCTTAACAATATCTTATGCTACCCAAGACGGTGCATACCCGACTAACAGGACCAAGAACCCACACGGTACCATGTAATAGGTGTAATTTTGCTCCTATATTTAGATAGATCCAATGTTTATACATCCTCTTGGATTAGGAGAGTACACCATATGGACACATGTTGACTGTATGTCATGACATATTGTCTAGTTGGCCACGTGTATCCTGTCCAGCGTTTACGTTGGTAAAACCAACCGCTGTTTGAGGGACAGGATACGTGAACACGTGTATAACATCAGGAAGGGACATTTACATAATGCACTAGCTAAGCATGTGCATGAACATACCTCTTATCATTTCAAGTTCAGAATACTTGAACAGATCTCAAGAACACATAGGAGGGGGGATATTGAGAATTATACTGAGGCCAGAGAGACTTCGTGGATTATTAAGTTTAGGGCTGATATGTCACCAGGACTCAATGGGAGAGTCCCACTACGTCCGTTACTGAAGCTTAGAAGACTGAGATACCATTAATGAGTTAGGAAATGTTATACATATATATTATAAATTATGTTTTTCATATATATATATCATGTGGTTAGACTTTCATGTTTTACATACACATACATTACATGTTATATTATTATAGTTATGAATAGTACATTTTTTATTATTTACTTTGTGTTTTTACCGATGATTGCAGTTGTGTACATGTTGATTATTTACTAGCACCTGTCATGACAACGAGTTTAGACAATGAGTCTTGTATTCTTATTGGTGCATTTAATTTGGCGCCTTTTTACTTTTATATTTAAGATGTTTTTATACATTTGTTGTTTTGTATTGAGGTCTGAAGAAGCTATTTAGCGAAAGCGCTAACCGACGTCCACTACAATTAAAGTTTTGGCTTTTACCTTTGGGCTACGTTGGATTACTTTGTTCCTGAGTGGAGTTTATTTGAGTGAAGTTTATCTGGTTACGGAGAATTATTATACTGACAGTTACCCCTTCATTGTTTTGCTCAAACTATTGGAGTTTTATTTTATATTGCTTGTAGTGTTTTTGAGCATTTACCCCGCATGGACTTTACATATTTTTGATTGATTTACTATCAGCTTTACGTTCCGTTCGGGGGCATGATTGAAGGGGCACAGCAAGAGATTGAGCTACCCTATACACCACGTAATTTACAGGAAGCACCAGCGATGTCACGTCCGGTCTTTGACCGCATGGGCGAATGTTTACGAGCCGAGATGAACCCACTGGAGGCGTTTGGAGAACAGGATTCACCACGAGATACAACCGGAGAGGTGATATTGGACAGAGAAGGTCTACGTCTGGCCATTGAGAAGATCGAATTGGATTTTTACAAGCTCAAATGGATGCAGACACAGCAACAGCACTTCGAAGTCTGCATCCAACGGCGACTGGTTCCTAGGGGGCTCAGAGTACTCAAGATGCCGACTACGGCTACACAGTATCTGGAGCTGCTGTACGAATGGCAGCAACTAAACATCGAGGTAAGCCTCAATTACATGAGGTTAATGAACAGATACTTTGAGCCTATTGAGAAAGCATTGAGGCTGGATATACAGGTTCAGCAGTCAGCGGTTTACGCTACCTATCCTGCCTCATCAGTTGATTTTTTACTTAACTCAGCCCTAGATAATGTTTTTCAATACGAGCGACGCCTTTACAATCAAAAGAGGGCCAAACTATCGAGGGACAGTGACGATTTCAAGGTCGGTAATATTTTTACTTGGCCCAGGAATCACTTTAACACTGACCAGCGACGTACTGTGATCAATAATGGACATGGTATTGCTACCTCCTTGGAAAAGGGGGCCAGACAAGACAATATTGTT
Source organism: Protopterus annectens (assembly GCF_019279795.1). Lineage (NCBI taxonomy): Eukaryota > Metazoa > Chordata > Ceratodontiformes > Protopteridae > Protopterus > Protopterus annectens. The sequence goes on from NC_056728.1 coordinate 657,603,616, forward strand.
GTGACTGATTCAGTTACCTCAGATGTAAATACTTTGACTGACTCAGCTACTGCAGAGATTATTACAGATATAGTAAATGAACGTTTTTCTGATGCTGGAGTTGTTGAGCATGACGACAATCAGGTTCTAGTTAGTAATGTATTAGATAGCACGCATGACACACTTGTTGAACCTGTAGTCAGAAGAAAGACCATCAGTACAACAGCTGTTAATACTGGTAATTCTTTTAATGCCAATACTATTGTTGCACCACACACAAGAACAGTGCATTCTTTTAACAGTAAACACCCTTTCCCCATTCAAGACGTCCACCAGGGAGGCACAGACGCGCTCAGCCAGCAGGGGCCGTCAGAAACGGAAATTGTCTCCGGGTGGCCAACCCAATGGGAGTATCGAGAAGATGTGGGAAGGGAGGAAATAGATATGATATTTAATTTATCCAGTCAGGAGCTAAATAAAGAGGAGATAGAAGTACTATCGAGAGGCCTAACATTTATCCCCACCACCTATAGCAGACATGTTGAAACATTGAGAGATTTCAAGTTATTTATCAGGAATCTGTCCTTAAAGGTACAGTTTAGTGGGATGGACTCAGTGCCAAGTAACGCGTTTATAGGAAACCCAGTACCTTTATACCACCAATACATCCTCTTGTGGCGGCCTACAGTAAATTGGTTGAGGATGATCTTTACAAGCTACAAGGGCGATATGGTCCACGCCACCAACATACATTTAATTTAACATACAAACAGAGAGAGGCTCTGAATACTTTGAGCATGAACAGGGACATTACAATACGTCCAGCCAACAAGGGTGGTGGGATAGTGATCTTTGATACGGACAGATACCACCAGGACATGAAGAACATGCTGGCAGATGATAAATTTTATTTACCTATAACAGGCAATAGGGTTGACTATATTATACAGAAGGTGCAAATGGTACTTACAGATTTATTAAGGAGTGAATTTATAGATCAATCACTGTTTGAGTACCTCTATGTCGCACACCCTCTTCTACCGGTTATTCAGGGTCTGCCCAAGATCCACAAGGACCCCAGTTTTCCACCTATGAGACCCATTGTGGCTGGCAGAGGGTGGTCCACCGAACCACTCTCAATTTATGTTGAGGGCAAATTGAGACTGGTAGTAGAAGCCAATGGCTTTATACTTAGGGATACCAAACAGTTTTTGTTAGATTTATATGGATTTGTTAATACTTGTTCGTATGTGGGTGACATTATTTGGGTCACCATGGATGTCAATTCACTTTTTACAATGATCCCCAATCAGGAGGGCCTGGAAATGATTGGTACATATTTGAGGAGATCCAGTAACATGACAGGACGTGATGTGGACTTGGTCCTTGTTTTATTGGAAACAGTGTTGGTCTCCAATGTTTTTTGCTTTGAGGACAACATCTTCCTCCAACGGGATGGCGTAGCTATGGGCACCTCGTGTGCCAACAGCTACGCCAACCTAGTCATGGCTGAATGGGAGCATAGGGTTCTTTTTCAACATCCCATGTACCAGGAACATGTGCCATTTTATAGGCGTTTTGTTGACGACCTTTTCCTGGTCTGGAAAGGTACACCAACACAGCTACAGGGATTTTTCAGTGAGATTAATACAACCATAGACTTTTTGAGTTTTACTATTGATTGGTCAGATACACGCATCCCGTTCTTAGACGTTTATGTTGAGAAATTAACTGATGGGATGGTTAACACAGGCCTTTATCGTAAATCCTGTCATAGGAATACCCTCCTACATCGTCATAGCATGCATCCAGGGTTTGTATACAGGAATGTTGTACGTGGACAAGCGATGCGCACGTCCAGATATACACCTGAAGTCTCTGCATACACCAGGGGGGCAAGTGACCTTGAGAATAGATTGAGGGAACGTAGTTACAGCCCCTCAGACATCAGCACAGGTATGGACGATATAGAGGGCCTCAGATCCACGAGAGCTATGCCATATTTCTCAAGTGGGGCTCAGAGTTATTACACAGGGAATAGTACTGATGCACAGGATAGTGTCACGTTGCCTGTACAGGGCCAACAAATTATTTTTCCCATTTACTACACGAAGGATATAGGTTATATCAAGGACATCTTTGTTAAACATTGGCATATTCTATCGGTGGATCCGAAAATTAAGGAGATTAGTGGAGACAAGCCAAAGTTTGTGTACCGTAATAAAAAGAACCTTAACAATATCTTATGCTACCCGAAGACGGTGCATACCCGACTAACAGGACCAAGAACCCACACGGTACCATGTAATAGGTGTAATTTTTGCTCCTATATTTTGATAGATCCAATGTTTATACATCCTCTTGGATTAGGAGAGTACACCATATGGACACATGGTGACTGTATGTCCAGAGATATTGTCTACTTGGCCACGTGTGTATCCTGTCCAGCGTTTTACGTTGGTAAAACCAACCGCTGTTTGAGGGACAGGATACGTGAACACGTGTATAACATCAGGAAGGGACATTTACATAATGCACTAGCCAAGCATGTGCATAAACATATCTCTCATCATTTCAAGTTCAGAATACTTGAACAGATCTCAAGAACACATAGGAGGGGGGACATTGAGAATTATACTGAGGCCAGAGAGACTTTGTGGATTATTAAGTTCAGGGCTGATATGTCACCAGGACTCAATGGGAGAGTCCCATTACGTCCGTTACTGAAGCTTAGAAGACTGAGACACCATCAATGAGCTAGGAAATGTTATACATATATATTATAAGTTATGTTTTTTATATATATATATCATGTGGTTAGACTTTCATGTTTTACATACACATACATTATATGTCATATTATTACAGTTATGAATAGTACATTTTTTATTATTTGTTTTATGAGTTTTTACCGATGATTGCAGTTATGTACATGTTGATTATTTACTAGCACCTGCCATGACAACGAGTTCAGACAATGAGTCTTGTATTCTTATTGGTGCACTTAATTTGGCGCCTTTTTACTTTTATATTTGAGATGCTTTTATACATTTGCTGTTTTGTATTGAGGTCTGAAGAAGCTATTTAGCGAAAGCGCTAACCGACGTCCATTACAATTAAAGTTTTGGCTTTTACCTTTGGGCTACGTTGGATTACTTTGTTCCTGAGTGGAGTTTATTTGAGTGAAGTTTATCTGGTTACGGAGAATTATTATACTGACAGCTATCCCTTCATTGTTTTGCTCAAACTATTGGAGTTTTATTTTATTTTATATTGCTTATAGTGTTTTTTTGAGCATTTACCCCGCATGGACTTTACATATTTTTGATTGATTTACTATCAGCTTTACGTTCCGTTCGGGGGCATGATTGAAGGGGCACAGCAAGAGATTGAGCTACCCTATACACCACGTAATTTACAGGAAGCACCAGCGATGTCACGTCCGGTCTTTGACCGCATGGGCGAATGTTTACGAGCCGAGATGAACCCACTGGAGGCGTTTGGAGAACAGGATTCACCACGAGATACAACCGGAGAGGTGATATTGGACAGAGAAGGTCTACGTCTGGCCATTGAGAAGATCGAATTGGATTTTTACAAGCTCAAATGGATGCAGACACAGCAACAGCACTTCGAAGTCTGCATCCAACGGCGACTGGTTCCTAGGGGGCTCAGAGTACTCAAGATGCCGACTACGGCTACACAGTATCTGGAGCTGCTGTACGAATGGCAGCAACTAAACATCGAGGTAAGCCTCAATTACATGAGGTTAATGAACAGATACTTTGAGCCTATTGAGAAAGCATTGAGGCTGGATATACAGGTTCAGCAGTCAGCGGTTTACGCTACCTATCCTGCCTCATCAGTTGATTTTTTACTTAACTCAGCCCTAGATAATGTTTTTCAATACGAGCGACGCCTTTACAATCAAAAGAGGGCCAAACTATCGAGGGACAGTGACGATTTCAAGGTCGGTAATATTTTTACTTGGCCCAGGAATCACTTTAACACTGACCAGCGACGTACTGTGATCAATAATGGACATGGTATTGCTACCTCCTTGGAAAAGGGGGCCAGACAAGACAATATTGTTGTGACTGATTCAGTTACCTCAGATGTAAATACTTTGACTGACTCAGCTACTGCAGAGATTATTACAGATATAGTAAATGAACGTTTTTCTGATGCTGGAGTTGTTGAGCATGACGACAATCAGGTTCTAGTTAGTAATGTATTAGATAGCACGCATGACACACTTGTTGAACCTGTAGTCAGAAGAAAGACCATCAGTACAACAGCTGTTAATACTGGTAATTCTTTTAATGCCAATACTATTGTTGCACCACACACAAGAACAGTGCATTCTTTTAACAGTAAACACCCTTTCCCCATTCGCACGTTCACCAGGGAGGCACAGACGCGCTCAGCCAGCAGGGGCCGTCAGAAACGGAAATTGTCTCCGGGTGGCCAACCCAATGGGAGTATCGAGAAGATGTGGGAAGGGAGGAAATAGATATGATATTTAATTTATCCAGTCAGGAGCTAAATAAAGAGGAGATAGAAGTACTATCGAGAGGCCTAACATTTATCCCCACCACCTATAGCAGACATGTTGAAACATTGAGAGATTTCAAGTTATTTATCAGGAATCTGTCCTTAAAGGTACAGTTTAGTGGGATGGACTCAGTGCCAAGTAACGTTTATAGGAAACCCAGTACCTTTATACCACCAATACATCCTCTTGTGGCGGCCTACAGTAAATTGGTTGAGGATGATCTTTACAAGCTACAAGGGCGATATGGTCCACGCCACCAACATACATTTAATTTAACATACAAACAGAGAGAGGCTCTGAATACTTTGAGCATGAACAGGGACATTACAATACGTCCAGCCAACAAGGGTGGTGGGATAGTGATCTTTGATACGGACAGATACCACCAGGACATGAAGAACATGCTGGCAGATGATAAATTTTATTTACCTATAACAGGCAATAGGGTTGACTATATTATACAGAAGGTGCAAATGGTACTTACAGATTTATTAAGGAGTGAATTTATAGATCAATCACTGTTTGAGTACCTCTATGTCGCACACCCTCTTCTACCGGTTATTCAGGGTCTGCCCAAGATCCACAAGGACCCCAGTTTTCCACCTATGAGACCCATTGTGGCTGGCAGACGGTGGTCCACCGAACCACTCTCAATTTATGTTGAGGGCAAATTGAGACTGGTAGTAGAAGCCAATGGCTTTATACTTAGGGATACCAAACAGTTTTTGTTAGATTTATATGGATTTGTTAATACTTGTTCGTATGTGGGTGACATTATTTGGGTCACCATGGATGTCAATTCACTTTTTACAATGATCCCCAATCAGGAGGGCCTGGAAATGATTGGTACATATTTGAGGAGATCCAGTAACATGACAGGACGTGATGTGGACTTGGTCCTTGTTTTATTGGAAACAGTGTTGGTCTCCAATGTTTTTGCTTTGAGGACAACATCTTCCTCCAACGGGATGGCGTAGCTATGGGCACCTCGTGTGCCAACAGCTACGCCAACCTAGTCATGGCTGAATGGGAGCATAGGGTTCTTTTTCAACATCCCATGTACCAGGAACATGTGCCATTTTATAGGCGTTTTGTTGACGACCTTTTCCTGGTCTGGAAAGGTACACCAACACAGCTACAGGGATTTTTCAGTGAGATTAATACAACCATAGACTTTTTGAGTTTTACTATTGATTGGTCAGATACACGCATCCCGTTCTTAGACGTTTATGTTGAGAAATTAACTGATGGGATGGTTAACACAGGCCTTTATCGTAAATCCTGTCATAGGAATACCCTCCTACATCGTCATAGCATGCATCCAGGGTTTGTATACAGGAATGTTGTATGTGGACAAGCGATGCGCACGTCCAGATATACACCTGAAGTCTCTGCATACACCAGGGGGGCAAGTGACCTTGAGAATAGATTGAGGGAACGTAGTTACAGCCCCTCAGACATCAGCACAGGTATGGACGATATAGAGGGCCTCAGATCCACGAGAGCTATGCCATATTTCTCAAATGGGACTCAGAGTTATTACACAGGGAATAGTACTGATGCACAGGATAGTGTCACGTTGCCTGTACAGGGCCAACAAATTATTTTTCCCATTTACTACACGAAGGATATAGGTTATATCAAGGACATCTTTGTTAAACATTGGCATATTCTATCGGTGGATCCGAAAATTAAGGAGATTAGTGGAGACAAGCCAAAGTTTGTGTACCGTAATAAAAAGAACCTTAAAAATATCTTATGCTACCCGAAGACGGTGCATACCCGACTAACAGGACCAAGAACCCACACGGTACCATGTAATAGGTGTAATTTTTGCTCCTATATTTTGATAGATCCAATGTTTATACATCCTCTTGGATTAGGAGAGTACACCATACGGACACATGGTGACTGTATGTCCAGAGATATTGTCTACTTGGCCACGTGTGTATCCTGTCCAGCGTTTTACGTTGGTAAAACCAACCGCTGTTTGAGGGACAGGATACGTGAACACGTGTATAACATCAGGAAGGGACATTTACATAATGCACTAGCCAAGCATGTGCATAAACATATCTCTCATCATTTCAAGTTCAGAATACTTGAACAGATCTCAAGAACACATAGGAGGGGGGACATTGAGAATTATACTGAGGCCAGAGAGACTTCGTGGATTATTAAGTTCAGGGCTGATATGTCACCAGGACTCAATGGGAGAGTCCCATTACGTCCGTTACTGAAGCTTAGAAGACTGAGACACCATCAATGAGCTAGGAAATGTTATACATATATATTATAAGTTATGTTTTTTATATATATATATATCATGTGGTTAGACTTTCATGTTTTACATACACATACATTATATGTCATATTATTACAGTTATGAATAGTACATTTTTTATTATTTGTTTTATGAGTTTTTACCGATGATTGCAGTTATGTACATGTTGATTATTTACTAGCACCTGCCATGACAACGAGTTCAGACAATGAGTCTTGTATTCTTATTGGTGCACTTAATTTGGCGCCTTTTTACTTTTATATTTGAGATGCTTTTATACATTTGCTGTTTTGTATTGAGGTCTGAAGAAGCTATTTAGCGAAAGCGCTAACCGACGTCCATTACAATTAAAGTTTTGGCTTTTACCTTTGGGCTACGTTGGATTACTTTGTTCCTGAGTGGAGTTTATTTGAGTGAAGTTTATCTGGTTACGGAGAATTATTATACTGACAGCTATCCCTTCATTGTTTTGCTCAAACTATTGGAGTTTTATTTTATTTTATATTGCTTATAGTGTTTTTTTGAGCATTTACTCCGCATGGACTTTATATATTTTTGATTGATAAATATAACAAAAATGAAAACGTACATGTACTGAAACACAGCCAGGTCACACTTTAATATTAAAACAGGTAAGCACTTTCATAAGTATCAAACTCGCTTCATCAGACCAAAACCAAATACACAATAAACTCTTCTATTTAACATAATTTAAATCTGCTAAAACAAATAACAAGCATCTTTTAAAACACATGATGCTATACATGTAACATTGTAACTAAAGACTAAAATCTAGTACAACAGTCTTAAAGGTACAGGCTCACTTAATTGGAACTCCATACGTAAGATAAAACGGCAACTGTGTGCTATCAAGCTCCACAACTATAATACTCACATTTATAAAATACACAATTATAAAACTTTTAACTGTTATTATATAATATCATTTCGCTGAGCAGATCACCCTTAAAGGAACTTCCTCCCAAAGTGAACTGTCATCCGGCAATACAAAACCTATAAAGTGTAATCTGATTCTTTAAGACAACTGTATCAAACTATGCAAATACTTAATATACTCTACCAACCTAAACTCACTATAAAAATCCTGAAATATATATGTTAAAAACTATATTAAACTATGTGATTATAATCAAATGCATAAGTGTATATAAATATATAGACCCTCCTTCCTAAAAATAGTCTGAACAATAACATTAATCTATGTCCAATGCATATAGCACTATCTATACAAATGTCTACTTTTTAGTGCTGGTTTAATAGGTAAGGACAGTTCATGGAAATACAGGGTACCTACCTGAGTCTCCACATTCACTATCATATGTTCTTATATCAGTTTACTCTGTTACCTGATTGTTTCCAACCCCCTCGTAAGATCAACTAACAGGGTCTATGCATGCTCTGCTCACCACCCTGCCCCCTTTTCCCACCTGCCCTAGTGGTCCTACCTTTATTACACACACAAACCCCTCCCATCATTTCAACAGCCAACTATAGCACTAAACCCAACACTACCTCCTCCATCTTCCCACTACTATCCCTCCTCCTCAGCCAACATGTATAAGCATACCATACCTATGCTCACTGCATGCACTCTCCTTGCATATCTTACATCCTACCAAAACTCCATCATTCCCCCACTCAACCCCTACCACTGAACTACTGCTCACACAACCACACATGTCTCACCCTCACTCAGCTCCCATCACACCAACTCAAGAACCATCCCTATGCACCCCCCACATATTCTATCAGCTATATTACTCAAACAAAAAAACATCCCTACAACTTAACATCGTAACCCTCCCACCATGCTTATTACTCACAGAGCGCAATCATAAAATTTCTCTAATAAACAAACCCATTCAAACACTGAGAAAACTAATAACCTCATGCATATTAAAACTAGCCCTAAGTGGAGACATCCACCCCAACCCTGGCCCTGCCATCTTCAACCCAACTCCTCATAATCAGAATAGAAACCACAATTTCTCCCAAATTACAGCCAATAGAAAGCCAAGTGACCTCCTTCTACTAAGCCTAAATATTAGAAGTATATCCAACAAGGTCCATGAACTCCATGCCACCATAGAATTGTACTCCCCAGATATAGTCATCCTGAATGAAATCTGGATAAAACCTCACATTACCAGTGAGCAAATCCTCCCTACTGGTTATGACATACTAAGAGTAGACCAGCTAAACAAGAAAGGAGGCGGTATAGCTATAATATTTAAACAGCATCTAAACATCCAGATCTTAAAATCATCAGCTCCACAAATAGGCAATGAAGAAATAATATATACCAACCTCAAAATAAAAACATCAAAATAATTGAATGCTACTTCCCACCTGGCCAAAACATCCCTCCACTAGAAAACCTCCTCAGCTGGACTACCCACCATCTTCCCCCAAGAAACTATAATTTTAGGTGATTTCAATATTGACTGGCAGTCCTGTTTTGCAACCATCCAACCCATCATCTAAACCTTCATGGCTTCACCCAACTAGTCCAGTCGCCGACCATGATAAATAAAAACTCCAACAAGCACACTACCCTGGATTGGATACTAGTCAGTAAGAGCCCCCAGTCATATATAGCAGGCTGCTTATTGGATAGCCTCAGTGATCACCCCCCAACATTCCTACTCAAAAAAACACCTTTACCAAGTTAAACCTGTCATCTACCGTCAAGTACATAAAAAACGAAACTTTAACCCACTCAAATTCATCTCAACCCTCAAAGAATGTAACTGGCATCCTCTAAAGTAACTCAGTCTTGCTGATGCAGTTGAATTTTTTAATATTACCTTCCTGAACATCCTTAATTACCACACCCCATAAGACTTTCCAGAACCAAAGCACAACCCTTCCCATGGCTACAGAAAACAACTAAGTCAGAAATGAAAAACAGGGATAAAGCCTGGGAGCACTGGCACAAAACCAAAACCCCCTCAACTAGACAGAAATTCCTAGAACTAAACAATAGAGTCAAAAAGCTAATAAAATAGGACAAATTCCAATACTACCAGTCTGCCCTAGACTCCTCCTACCACAACCCCAAACCATTCTGGTCCTCCATAAACTCCATCCTCCACCCAGGTAAAGTCAGTACCCCTCCTCCTAGCATCCCTCACTTCTCCAAAAATATTGCTACCTCATTGAACACACACTTCACACAAACCATATTATCACTAGCTAGACAACACAACCCCCTTCCACTCCAACCCACACCTTCAACTAGTAATCTCCCCACTGTCTTCTCTTTTTCTCCTGTTCCTACCTCCAACATAAAAAAACTCTTAACTAAACTTAAGCCCAGCAAATTAGCAACAGACAACCTCCCAAGTGAATACCTACAGATCTCAGCTGATGCTCTAGCCTACCCAGTATTCATCTTGATTAACTAATCTCTGTCAGAAAGTTATGTTCCCACACTATGGAAAATATCTCATATAATTCCCCTCCACAAAGGCGGCCCCTCCACAGAGCTAACCAATTACCACGTGATAGCTATTCTCTCTCCATTCCCCAAAATACTAGAGAGATGCATTCACTCTCAGGTCTCAGACTAGCTCCTTACTAACAACCTCCTTTCCAATACACAACATGGTTTCCGACCAAACCATAACACCACCACTGTCTTACTCTCCTTTACTAACACTATCCTTCAGCATAAAAACAATGGCTATCTCTCCTCTGCTACTTTCCTAGACCTATCTAAAGTATTCAACATGGTCCCACACAAACAACTCATCTCTGTCCTCATTAACCTATCCTTCTCAATCAGTCACCAACTGGTTTCAGAGTTACCTGTCTGACCGCCAACAATCCGTTGTGTAGAAGAATACAATATCTCCCCAACTACCTATCTCTATAGGGGTTCCCCAAGGATCCATCCTTGGACCCCTACTCTTCTCTATCTTCACCAATAATCTAGCCTCTGCCACCAAACATGGCACACTCATACAATATGCAGATGTCTCAACCATCATCTGCTCAGCCCAGTCCCTACCTAAACTGCAAAAAGTCACACAGGAAGTATTTTCCTCTGTTGAAACTTGGTTATCCAATGCCCAGTTAATACTCAACGCAAACAAAACTAAACTACTCATCTTCCAACCCACCAAACATACTCAAAACAACTCTCACTTTAACATATCACAGCAAAAGACAACACCACTATACACCCAACAGAACATACCAAATTGCTAGGAGTTGAAATAGACAATAAACTAAAATTTGACATTCACATATCCATGACCATAAAAAGTCCACAAAAAACTAGGAGTATTATACAGAAATAAGCAACTTCTCACCAAAGCAGCAAAGATTTCAGTAGCAAATTCCCACCTTATCTCCAACCTACTTTATGCCTCTCCAATACATACCAACCTAAGGCAATGCAATCTAAACAAGCTCGAGACCTGCTACAACAAAATCGTCAAATTTGCCACAAGGGCATCCTACCATAGTCACCACTGTTTCTCCCTTGCTGAACTGGGCTAGCTTGAACTCTCTCACCTCCTTCAATGGTATCAACTCTCACTCACCCACAAACTAGTAAACCATCCACTAAAAGTCCCATCCCTCCAGAATCTACTCCAACTCTATCACACCACCAGACCACTAAGACCAGCAACAAAAATCACTTACAGGTCACTAAAGCCAATAACTCTGCTGGATAAGCACTATTTTCTTGCACCATAGCCAAATTATGGATCTCCCTCCCACCCACAATAACCTCTATACCATCATGCACCCACTTCAAAACTTTACTAAAGGTGCACCTAAAAACATGTTGGCTATGCCCTTGCAACTCCCCCTCTAATATCACCTACCCCATCCACCCACTACCTTTCTTTCTACCCCACTAACTACCTTGATTATAGCAAGCTTGGATGCTCATAAGCCTAACTACATGTTATACAGCAGGAATTTCTTATTGTAGCAATTGTTAATGTCTGTTATGTACTTCGCAGATGATAAAGATTCTAGTTGTCTACTGATGTACTATGTTCTTCATCTGTAACTATTTTTGTAATTTTTAATTGCTATGTTGATCAAATTGTTAATTGCTATGTAAATCCAATGTAACTACTGTCTGTATATTTTAACTGTGAAGCTTTTCTCCCCGGGCCTTCGCTGAAAATGAACCTGCATCCAGTCGGACATTCCCAGTCAACAAATGTAAATAAATAAATAAATAAATAAGGGCATAGTCAGGCCCTTTGGGCCATCAGCATTTAATCTAATGATCTATTTCATCTCATTGTGTTTTGTCCTATTTATTATATCCCCCTTTCTCTGTCTTACTTTAATAACTTCCATAACTAAAAATTTAAAGTAATGTTCAACTGTACTATTAATAACATGTTTAGCCAATGCATTTAAATGATTTTGAATGTAAATGTAATACAGATGTTCCCTAATTCTAGCCCTTAAAAGTCTATTTATTTGTCCAACATAAAACTGTTTACATACAGCACAATAAACCAAATAAATATTTTCCATATTGCATGTAGCTCCACCACAAACATAAACTTTTTCCCTGCCATAAGGTGCAATAATTGATTTCTGCTATCAATATGTGAGCAAAAATTACAACCTCCACATGGCCTAATGCCTACAGATGCATCACTCATAGATGGTACATTCAGGTCTTTGTAGCTGCAGAAAATTCTCTTTGTAGATCTCTTATTTTTGTATCTAAAAGAAGGTTGAACACCATACCTCTCAACCTCTTAGCTCAAGAAATCTAGACAACATCTTGTAAAATGGGGGGGGCAAAAGTCCAAAAATAGGGACGGATTTTAAATATTGCTCTTATAAACTTAGAGGATAGCTAGAGTAATAGGGTTTGAGTTAAAATGCATTTTATAAAGGATAGTCTGAAACCTATATGTATGTCATTATTTAGTGATTTCTTTCCTTGGATCATCCCAGTGATTCGCCAGAAAACCAAAAATTTTATGAGGACCGAAAATTTGAGGCAAAAATCTGGACATTCTGCCAAAATCTGTACAGCTGAGAGGTATGTGAACACCTACTATTTGCTTGATCATACTAGCAGTAATTAAAATGTTCCAGTGTTTATGTATGTCATCTGTAACTGGCTTAATATCACTACCAAAAAACAAAATTTTACATGCTCATACTCCCTCATAAAGGCTCTCTGTTGTGACATTTCAATGCTATCTGCAGAAGAATATGGTATCCCTTGTGACTGTCTTGAAGGTACAACCTCATTGAAAATACATTTCACTTGTTGGACATTATAACCTCTAGCTTGAAATCTTTTCCCTAATTATTCCAGCTCTTTGGGCAATTTCGCATCATCCACATTTAATCTAGAAGCTCTAATTGCTTGCCCCTTAACCACAT
>NC_056728.1:657619335-657666835 GCF_019279795.1 Protopterus annectens
CGTTGGTAATGGAGTACCGTTCTGCAAATAGCTAAACAGAGCTATGACAGCACTAAATAAAGGATGCATGCAGTTGAGGAAGCATGCCAATGGCCAAATATAAGGCCATTGGCATTTATAAATGTTTAAAATTATTAAAATCAAACTTTTTTTCCCCCGATCTCTAATGTTTAAGCATAGCGCAGCACCGCGCAAACGTGCGGTACTTTAAAAAACAAGAAAATAATTTAAAAATAGCCAAAAATAGCCATTTTCACTAAAAAGCTTATCCTGCCATGCAGGTGAATGGCAGGCTTAAGACAACATGGCCACTGAGTACTGGTTGCTAAGTGGGGGGGGGGAAGCTCAGTGTGAGAGATGTAACCATGCATTAGTAGGCAATCCTATACCAATGAGGATAAGGATAGTGAATCCCAATGTTCCCCAGCATGTGAGCCATGTCCCAAGAGTGTAAGTGCAGGAGTAGGTGAGTAGTAGAGTATAATATAGGTAACATCATGAGGGGGTGTGTCAGAAAGGCTGTACACTTATTGGAGCACATTGTCTTGTGTTTGCCTTGAGCTGCTCAGGATTGCAAGAGGCCTGTCTACAGTTGTCCTTTTTGAAAACCAGAAACCAAAGATGCACGCCATGAAAATATCTGAAATTTCTTGCAGACATGCACACAGCGTGTGCGTGCGTATATGTGCGCTAGTTTGCGTGGTGCTGCCCTGGGCAGAAACAGAAAGGGAAAAGGAAGGAAAAGAAGTAGTAGGAAGTTAACCAAGGAGAACTAGCAGAGCTTCCAGGTACAATATAGCAGAATTAGCCAGTTACACAGGCAGCAGACTAGCCCAGCCCAGCCCAGCACTTTAAACTCTGCAAACAGCATTCTTCCCTGTTTTTCCCAAGAACTCTGCAACACTGCAGTATACAAAGAGTGAAAGCTTAAAAACTTTAAAGTCAGACAAAATGTTAGGGGCTGCTCTTGCTATCATAAACCAAGATGTGCAAGGTGCTGAGGGTGGTGATGTTGTGAATGCTGCTGAGCAACCCTCAGTGAGGAGACGGAGAAGAGTGTACAGACCCAGGGTAACCTACCAGGGGCTACATGAGCTGGAGATAGTGGAGCACTATAGGGTGGACAGAGACCTCCTGCAGCAAATTGTTGAGCTGTGCCGGCCACACCTCACACACAGAATAAACAGAGGGGAACCCATCCCAGTGGATACCAAGATATGTGTTGGCCTAAGAATACTAGCTACAGGTACCTTCCAGAGACCAACTGGTGATATAATGGGGATTTCACAGGCATCAGCATCCAGGGTACTGCACCAGTTCCTGGATGCCATGTCAGCACATGTCGGTGAGCATGTATGTTTTCCCAATCCCTGTGAGATGTTGGCCAGCAATATGCATCTTTTCCACCAAATAGCAGAATACCCTGAGGTAGTGGGTGCAATAGACTGCACGCACATACACATCAAAGCACCACCCAGTGAGTGGGGCAGGGTCTACATCAACTGCAAGGGCTTCCCTTCCATCAACTGCCAGGTCATGTGCGATGCCCATGGCATAATAATGAATGTGTGTGCTGGCTGCCCTGGAAGCTATCATGATTCCCACATCTGGCATCTGATGCAGCTGTACCAGAGATTTGCCATTGGGGAGATACCTGATTGTCAACTAGTGGGGGATGCTGGATACGCACTGGAGCCGTGGCTGATGACACCCATCAGAAATGCACACACACCTGAACAAGAACTCCATAATAAGGCACACGCACAAACAAGAACCATAATTGACTGTGTGTTTGGGATGCTCAAGTCATGGTTCCGGTGCTTGGACACATCTGGTGGAGCCTTGCCTTACTCACCAACTACATATACCCAAATTGTCATGATATGTGCCATGCTACACAATATGATCCTGCGGAAACAGCTGCAGCAGGAACAACATGGGGCAGGGACAAACAGCCCCCACCATTGCCAAAGCCTGCACAGGCACAGCGTTACTCAGAGGAGGAACAACCTGAACCTGCCCCAGTAGGCAGAAGGAGGCATGCCCAGTATGCCCTGGCCTTGGAATAGAGGCAATGCATAGCACATACACTGATTCAGTAGGAACCCTGGAAATGACACCTCTCTCTGACTCGCACATACAGTAAAAGGGATGCCTAACTTGACACTACCTCTTTTCAAACATGTATAGGGAGTGTAATATGTGCATCCGACATAGGCAGCCCTGCAGCACCACCTGAGACACGAGTCCCTATTTTAAACAATATAAAGTACTGCTAAGCAAATTTTACCAGTATTGAGTATATTTAAATACAATTGCGCGTAGCTGCTCACCACGCTAACCAGCTCAACGCCGGGCAACGTCGGGCAAAGTTGGGCAATGTTGGACAAAGTCGAGCAAAGTTGGGCAAACATGTTCACAACTGCTTTACTGTTCCTTAACCAGTCAGGTCTGCCCAGCAGGAAAATAAAAAGCAGTGACAGGGCTCAAACTCAGGATACTGTGCACTATAGTCACAGTACTGAACCACTAAGCCATGGCAGCATTTCACTGGCACAGACATGACTTAAGTCACTCACACATACCAGTTGGGGGGGTCACATACCTGGCAGTCACAGCCAGCAGGACAATTGTAGACAAACGCCAACACAAACAAATGCTGTATCATGCCCTTTGAAGAGGCATATGAGTAACCTCCACCCAGGCCTATACAGACAGATAACAGCAGGACAGGCAGTGTGATGTGGGTTGGGTAGGCTATGAAGTCACAAACTAATATGCGTGTAATTGGAAACTAAGGTCTGTAGTACAGTGGTATACCTCAAGCCAGTACGATAGGCAATAGTACAGACTGAAATGGAGTACCTGACATAGCAGTGCAGGCCTAGCAAATATGTATAAGAGTCAGGTGTACCCCTCATCCTATGTACACTCACAGTAACAATCAGGTGTGCCCCCCGGGTAGAAATGTACAAATAATAGCTGTCCCCCCTGTATGTAGAAATGTTGATAAGTCTATGTAAATTGACTCATGGAAGCCCTGCAGGCACAGTGTGCTTCCTGCAGATGTACATCACAAAGGTGAGCCCTGAAGTAAATACCAACTTTATTTTTCACACACATATAGTATATATGCCCATAGTGGGCATGCTCACACACTTAAACAAATTTAGATAATTTCAGTCATCAACATACTGAAAGGTCATACTGGGCATGCTCACACACTTAAACAAACGAAGCAAATGTCAGTCAACAACATACTGAAAGGTCATACTGGGCATGCTTACACACCTAAACAAACGAAGCAAATATCAGTCAACAACATACTGAAAGGTCATACTGGGCATGCTCACATAAACAAATGAAGCAAATGTCAGTCAAAAGCATACTGAAAGGTCATACTGGGCATGCTCACACATGTAGGCCATGTCTGAGTACAGCAGTGGGCCACACATATCTGGCAGTTGCAGTTCTTACTTCAGACACTTGTCACTATTCACCAATCCTGCCTTGCGCACACAATGATATGAAAACAGACCCATATAATATATTGGACCCTGTCATAATCAAACTAGGTACTACAAGTACTTAAGTTGTTCAAAGAAAGTGAAAATCCAAAGAAGATCAATAAATCTCCTATCAGTATCATCAAGAAACAATGAGCAATCCTAACATTATCCAAGCCATGTTCTGGCATAAATATTGCCAAAGAGTCCATAGAGAACCATGAAGCTTTCTTTCGCTATGTCATAAATATCAATGTAAACTCATATATGTTCTGAGTCAGTGCAAAGTGTAAATGAATACATGTACATGACTGACATTGCTAACATCTTGTCAGACAGATTCATACATATTTACCCCCCCCCCCCACTGACAAAAGGGCCCATTACCATACCTGGAGATTGTGAAAACCCAGAAATCACATAGACAATGGTTAAACAGCTCTATCCAAACATAAAAAACATGGCGTCTATGGGATGGCATGGTTTCCCTGGCTGTGTCATATGTGAACTCCAAAACAAACAGACCCTGCACCTGAACAGTCTGTTGAAACTCACCCTCTGTACAGGTCATGAAACTGTTGAATGGGTTACAGCAACATTTGGCACACTCCACAAGTGTTGTTGCACAACAGACCATGAAAACTATAGTCTTATCAGCCTAATAAGCTTGATCTGCAAGGCCATGGAGTTCATCATTATGGAACTCATAAACAGAGCTATTGGAAGCCTACAAACACCCAACCCTACCCATTTTGGTTTGGTCAGAGGCAGATCATGGTTCCTAAACCTGCTAGACAGTTTTCAAGGCAGTCACCCAGGACATACATCAATGAAATGAGCTCCACATGGCATACATAGACCTTGAAAATCCCTTTTCCAACATCCCACACACATGTCGTATCCACAAAATCAACAACCTGTGCATAAACACGTATGTCATCTGATGGATTGCCAGCTGGGGCACAGATAGATCCCACAAGGTAAGAATCGTGGTCTCCTGTTCAAGCTGGTAACAACTGCTGTTCCCCATGGCTCAGTCCTGGGACCCCTCCTGTATACTTTTCAGAAATACAGTCAAACACACGAGGGCTATGTTTAGCAAGGTTTGTGGATGACTGCAAAAAGGTTGTCATAATCGATGTTTGGGACAACAGAGACATCCTTAAAAAAGGTCTCAAGTCAGACAGATGTGGTGTCAAAATTATGGCCTCGAGCTACAGTCATATAAATACCACATAGGTGCCAACACCCTAAGTATGGAAGTAATAATAAGGGATCTATGGACACATGCAGATAGTCATCTCTACTTCCAGAAACACATTCACAAAGTGGATAGAAAATCATGCTATGTTTTCCCACAGATTGCCAAGGTCTTTACATGTAGGTCAAAGGAGGTTCCCTCTACTCATCAGTCATCAGACCCATCAGAGAGTATCACAGCACACTTGCGATCAATCAGACTAGGCAACTTCAGCAGCTGGAAAGACCACTGAAGTACTTCAACAAGAGGATTACTGGCCTCAAACAGTTGCCCCATACAACAAGACTGAATTTAACTCAATCTGTACTCTGTTGCATACTGTCTACTCAAGTGATCTCTTCCCAACAGACAGGTCCATGTCCAATGCAGAACTGATGTACATGCATTATCTGAAGAAAACCCAAGCTCACTGTGCCACATGCTCTAGGGATATCATCATCACAACAATAAATAGAACATGTTGGAGGGATACATTACTAACTCACAGACTTCCCTTGCTTTGGAACAGGCTCCCAACCTACATTAAGCTGAGTCCCTAACTGACATTCTTCCAGAGGAGCCTTGATGAGTGTACATGAAACTGAACTGTCACACCATGGATCACTTCATCAGCTCTACTACACAGAGGCCTAGGGAACTAACCCCATGTGTGGAGATAGCTGCACACTCTGGCCATACTAATATATGCCTTCAGGCAGATAGCCTATTACCTACCTATGAACCTATATATATATGTAGGGGGAACACAGTATAATAAGCCAAAGATGGATGGGCAGAGATGTGTGTAAGAGGGTGACCATGACAGGGAGCCATCCAGGACTATCCCACCCAGCACACATCCCAATGGCACAAAAGACAAGAGGTGTACATCTCACCCACTGTACATAACAGCCACCAGTATCTGTAAGCATTACAGTGTATGTGGTCCATGTGCCTGCTGTACAACATGACTGTACAATGAAGTACACATCTACTATCTGTAGACATGTACCTGTCACATAGGTTCATAGATATGTAGTAGACTATCTTCACGAAGGCATATGTTAGCCTAGGCAAGATGTGCAGCTTTCACCACCCCATTGGGTAGTCTCCCAAGCCCTAGTTCTAATAGTTAGTACCCTAAGCCCCTTTCTAGTGGGGCTGCTGATGTGATGCCTGGTGTGAATTTTCTGTTTCCCATCCACTCATCAAGGTTCCTATTGAAGAGTGTCAGCGAGGGGCTCTGTCTGATGTACATTGGGACTCTGTTCCACAGTAAGGCAAGTGTCTGGGATGGTACTCTATCCCACCAGCATGTTGTATTCTTTGTTGTGCTGAGGTTCATATCCCTGGAGTGTGTAGTGTGACTCAATTTTGTTATCCGTAGATGGAGCATGTTCAACAGTTATGTGTTGGACATGGCTCTGTATGTTAGGCAGAGTGTGCCTCTGAGTAGGTGGTACACAGCGGAGAACATATTTCGTTTTACCAGTTGTGTTGCATAACACAACTGTTTGAGGCCAGTAATCCTCTTGGTGAGGTACCTCTGTGGTCTCTACAGCTGCTGGATATGCTTAGTTGAGTGCATCCAAAATGGTGCATTGTACTCAATGATGGGTCTGATGACTTAAGATTAGAGGGCCACCACTACATCTTTTGATCTTGGTGCAAACCCTTTGTTGATTTGGTGGGCCACATAGGATTTCCCAATCACTTTGGCAACATGGTTGTCAAAGGAAAGATGACTATCTACTTGTGTCCCCAGATCCCTTATTACCTTGTCAGTTTTAAGGGGTAACACCTATGTGGTAATTTGTGGGTACTTTGTTTTCACCAAAGGGGATTACTATGCATTCTTCCACATTGAGCTTGAGGCCATGATTCTGACACCATACATCTGTCTCATAGAGTCCCTTCTGGAGAATATTTGTGTCATCCTGGGAATCTATTATGGCAAACACTTTACAGTTCCCAACACACTTAGTCAACCACAACCCTCCTGTGTTGGCATGCACTTTTGAGAAGTCTATACCAAACAGGAGGGACCCCAGGACTGAACCCTGGGGGACACCAGTTGTTACCGGTGCAGAGTCTGACATGTAGCCAGCAACTCTTAATTTGTGGGATCTATCTGTGAGCCAGTTTACAATCCATCTTGTGATGTATGGATTCATGCCCAGGTTGGTGAGTTCATCTATGATACCTGACTGGGGAATGGTGTCAAAGGCCTTAGTGAGGTACATGTAGGCTGTGTGGAGCTCATTTCAATCATCTGTAGCCTGGGTAACTGTCTCTAAGAAATCCACCTAGTTCACGAGGTGTGATCTGCATTTGACAAAGCCTAACTGGGTGTGCTCAACTGTGTGAAGGTTCCCAATGTCTTTATTGTTGACTCCCATTATGATTGGCTCCATTGCCTTCAAATCAGACTCATCAGGTTCATAGAGCATGAATGCCAAGGGTCTTTTGTGGCCCCATCCCTGTGGAGTGGGAAGAACGTTGCTGTGCAACATTCTATGGGTACATATACTGTAGAGAGCATGTAGAGAGAGGTGTAGGTATCCTTGATGAATATGGATACATCCCCACCCTATGTGCTATGATCCAGGTTCTGATGCTGGAAGGTATGGAATGAGTAGTATCCTGGTAGTGCTGGTGTGCTCTCTGGAGCCTTGAACTAGGTTTCTGTTACTGCACAGATATCAATATTCTCCATACTGAGAAGTGCCTCAAATGTGTACATCTGGAGGCTGAGGCTTCTGTCAATGAGTAGCATTTAGCTCACTCTGTGGTTATTTGTGTTGGTTATGGGGTTTGGTTTGTCCTGAGTAACCAGTGTTCCACACCTGACGTCAACGCCTCATTGTTCCAATCTGACCATAGGCAAATTACCCTACATATCCACATTCTGCCCCCACCCCCCATTAAGGAAACCATGTTAAAAATATCTCCAAAGACAACTTCATGATTCTTAAGACAGAAGTGGTGAACTTCAGGACATTCATGCAGATGGACAATACAGTTATGACTACTGAATCCTACACAATTGCACTTTATAAGCACTTACATGAGTGCATGGATCATGCTACCCCAAACAGAACCAAGATGCTATCCTCCAAGAAAAGGAAGCCAATCTGGTGGTCCCCATGCCATAAGCAAACTGCACAACAGAAGGAAGAAACTGTTGCAAAAGAGGGTAAAACACATGAGCGGAGGAGCTCCCTGGTCAGCCTCAGTAAGAAGCTGCGATCCCTAGTTAGGAAAACAAAATCACCACTGATTCTAAAGACAACCACAAAGCATTCCATAGCTATGTCAAGAATCACAATGGCAACACTCAGATCTGCTCTGAGTTACAGCACAATGGCACTAAATATACAGACCCAACTGATATTGCCAACATCCTGGCAGATAGGATCAGTGCTAACTTTACCCCCCTCTCACCCATGAAAGAGCCCATGACTATACTGGAAGAATGCAAAGTTGTTGTCATCATGGCTGCACAGGTAAAAACCACTCTCCAAAGCCAGGAACACAGCATCCATGGGACCAGATAACATCCCATGCTGCATTCTACATGAACTACAGAACGAACTGGCACCACACCTAAGTACCATGTTCAATCATAGCCTCACCTCAGGCTTCGTGCCTGCTGAATGGTGCACAGTGACAGTTATCCCGCTGCACAAGGGGGGAGCCACGACGGACCCTGGGAACTAGTGCCCCATTAGCCTGATGAGCCTGGTCTGCAAGGCCATGGAATGTATCATCATGGAACTTATAAACAAAGACAGAGGTAATCTCCAAACTCTGCACCACAACCATTTCAGGTTTGTAAAAGGCAGATCATGTCTCCTAAACCTGATAGACTTCTTCGAAGCAGTCACCAAAGCCGTAGACAAGGGTAAGGTGGTTCACACAGCCGATCTAGATCTTGCCAAGGCTTTCAACACCACCCCCCACTCTGGAATTATAGATTAACTCACTAAACTAGGTATAAATTCCTATGTCACAAGATGGGTTGCCAACTGGCTCACTGACAGAACCCACACTGTGAAAGTAGCAGACTCCAAGTCCGACTTCAGACCAGTGACAAGTGGAGTACCACAGGGTTCAGTCCTGTGTCCTGTCCTGTTTGGTATCTACTTCCCTGAAGTACAGGCTAACACAGAAGGTCTTTGGCTAATGAAGTTACCAGATGACTGCAAACTAGGAGCCATAATCGAAACTACTAACGATGTGGACATCCTATATAAGGGCCTCAATGAGACAGATGCCTGGTGTCAAAACCATGGCCTCAAGCTCAATGCCAAAAAGTGCATTGTCATCCCCTTTGGTAAAAACTCTTTACCCATGAACTACAACATAGGTGGTAGTATACTTAACACTGAAAGTGTGATAAGAGACCTTGGGACACAGGTGGTCAGTAGACTCTCCTTTGATAATCACATCGCCACAGTAGTCAGGAAATCCTTCTATGTGGCACACCTCATCACAAAAGGTTTCTCATGCAGAAAACAAGAGGTCATTGTTCCCCTCTGCTCATCACTCATTAGATCCATTATAGAGTACAACCCCCCTTTTGGTATGTACCTCACAAGACATCTACAACAACTGGAAAGCCTGCAGAAATACCTCACAAAGAGGATTAGCAGCCTCAAATACATGTCTTACACAGACCGTCTCAAAACACTCCAGCTTTACTCTGTTGCATATCGTCTATTCAGAGGTGATCTCTGCCTAACATACAAAGCTATGTCAAACACATAGCTGTTGAACATGCTCCACTTAAAGAAATCCCAATCTCTCTGAGCTTTGGCCCCAAAACCCAGACCGAAATACAAAAGGAGGGGGTGTATCCATTTTCATAAAGGATACCCACACCTCCAGGTTAGTGGCACAGCACGAGGCCTTGGAGACCATTCAAGTGCAACTAACAGTGGGCAAAGCTGCTTATCAGATCGTAGCCTGCTACAGATCACCTACCTTATCTCAGGACCCTCACTCAGCATTCCTGAGAACACTGGAAAATATAAAGGTCCTACCAAACACCATGATATTAGGAGATTTCAACTACCCAAACACTGACTGGGAAAATTACTCAAGTACAAACTCCTTTGCCCAATGCTTCCTAGAGTTTATAAACTCAAACACCCTGGAACAGCTGGTCACCACACCCACTAGTGGTGACAACATACTAGACCTGATCATCACCAACATGGGGGATCAGTGTTCCACACCAGAGGTAAACCCCTTGCTGGTAAGATCAGATCATAAAGTAAACACACTGGACATCCACATCCCAACCCCAGCCCCAGTCAAGGAAACCAGTGTGAAAAACTTTTCAAAAGCAAAAACTTTACACTTCTCAAGACCGAAGTGGAAAATTTCAAAGCCCCCTTGCTACAGGATAATGCTATCCAATCTGCAGAATCCTTTACAAGTGCATTATATGAGCATATACAGGGATGCATGGATCGAGCTATCCCAAATAAAACCAAGACTCGCTCCTCCAAAAAGAGGAAACCAGTCTGGTGGTCCTTGGCCATAAATAAACTATACAACAGAAGGAGGAAACTACTACATGACAGAACAAAATTCCAAAAAGGAAAGGCCTCACTGATCATTATTAGCAAGAAACTACGATCACTCATAAAATCATCCAAGGCCAGTTTCTAAAGAAAAATTGACAAGGAATCTAAAGATAACCACAAAGCCTTCTTTAGCTATATCAAACATTTAGATGGCAACTCTCAGATATGCTTTGAGCTACTGCAAACTGGCAAAAAATACACTGAACCAACTGACATTGCCAACATCCTGGTACACAAGTTTAGTGCAAACTTCACCCCCTCCCCACTCCCAAAAGGTCCTGTGTCCATCCCAGAAGAATGCAGAGCCCCAGACATCACGGACATGCAGGTAAAAACAGCCCTCTCCAAAGCTAAGAACAAAGCATCAATGGGACTGGATGGTGTCTCAGGCTACGTCTTACATGAGCTCCAAAAGGAACTAAACCCCTCACCTAAATTCACTGTTCAGACTCAGCCTTACCACAGGCTATGTACCCAAAGAATGGCGTACAGCAACAGTCATCCCACTCCACAAAGGTGGTGCCACAACAGAACCTGGGAACTATCGCCCTATAAGCCTGACCAGCCTGGTCTGCAAAGCTATGGAGCAAATTATCATGGAACTCATAAACAGAGACATTGGGGACCTCCAGTCATTGGACCCTACCTAATTCAGCTTTGTTAAAGGCAGATCCTGCCTCCTAAACCTAGTTGACTTCTTTGAAACAGTTACCAAGGCCATAGATGAAGAGACGATAGTCCACACAGCCTATCTGGACCTCACTAAGGCCTTCCACACCATTCCCCACTCTGGCATCATAGACAAGCTTACCAGCTTGAACATTAACCCCTATGTCATGAGATGGGTGGCCAACTGGCTCACGGATAGAACACACATGGTCAGAGTTGCGGGTGCCATGTCCGACTCTAAACCAGTCACAAATGGCATCCCATAGGTCTCGGTCCTGGGACCCCTCCAGTTCAGTATATACTTCTCTGAGGTACAGTCAAGCATGGGAGGACTATGGCTGACCAAGTTTGCAGATGACTGCAAACTGGGGGCCATAATCGACTCTCTGGCTGACACAGACATCCTCCCGAAGGGTCTTACAGAGATAGATACCTGGTATCAAAACCATGGCCTCAAGCTGAATACCAAAAAATGCATAGTCATCCCCTTTGGAAAAAACAAAGTGCCCATGAATTACCACATAGGTGGTAATCCACTAGGTACGGAAAATGTAATTAGGGACCTGGGGACCCAGGTAGATAGTAACCTCTCCTTTGATAATCACATTGTCAAAGTGGTTATATATTCCTTCTATGTAGCCCACCTAATCATGAAAGGGTTCACCTCTAGATCAAGAGAGGTCATTGTGCCCCTCTACTCATCACTCATTAGGCCCATAATAGAGTACAATGCCCCATTTGGTATGTACCTTAATTGGCACATGCAACAGCTGGTAAGACCACAGAAGTACCTCACCAAGAGGATCATGGGCCTCAAAGAGATGCCCTATGCAGCTCGACTAAAGAAACTCCAGCTCTACTCGGTTGCTTACTTCCTGCTCAGAGGTGATCTATGCCTGACGTATAAGGCCATGTCCAACCCGGAATTAATGGACATGCTCCACCTCAAGAAAAACAAATATCTTAGAGCCACATGCTCCAGTGAACTAAACCTCAGCAAGGCAATAAACAGGACATGCTGGAGGGATAGATTCCTGTCCCAGAGACTTCCCTCGCTCTGGAATAGAATCCCAGTTGATGTTAGGCAGAGCCACTCACAGACTCTCTTCAAGAGGAATCTTGATGAGTGGATGGGAAGTTGTAAATTTACCCCGGGGATCACTTCAGTGGCCCAGCTAGACAGACACCCAGGAAAATAATTTAAAAGGGAGGCGAAAGCCAACACATTCTGGCTAGGCTTATAAATGTCCATGGGCAGATAGCCTAGTACCTACCTATGAACCGAAGAACCTACACTCTCTAGGGACCTAAACCTTGTCACCACAATAAACAGAACATGCCGGAGGGATAGATTCCTGTCCCAGAGACTTCACATACTCCGGAATAAACTACCTATCTATATCAAACAAAGCTCCTCATTAGCACTCTTCAAAAAAATCTTGATGATTGTATGGGAAATAAGAAATTTACCCTGGGGATCACTTCTGTGTCTCTGCTTGACAGTGGCACAGGAAAATAAATTTCTTGGGTGGAAAAAGCCAGGGTACCTTTTTGGCTGGGCTTGTATAGGCCCCAGGGCCGATAGCCTAGTACCTACCTACCTATGAACCTATGAATCTTTGAGCCTTGCCTAAAAAACGTAATATGGGGACAGCAAGAGCCTTGGCCAGTATTCAGAAGCATAGGGGCGACAGGTGCAAACCATCTGTAGTGAAGCAACAAGGCTTGTCTATCATGTCATCACAGGCAGACAGAGACTGGATCCCCTTTGAATGACACCAGAAGCTCAGCCAATTATTGAAGTTTATCATCTTTCTGTTATATTGCAGTATCATGTAGGTGAAGGTAAGATGCTACTCAAGGTTTGACCCTGTATATGCCAGCATGTAGTGCATCAATCCATATATGATATGGTCATGGCCTATACATACAATACACTCACAATACACCTAGTATGATAAGCCTGCTGAGGTTAGCAAATGTGAAAAAAACCTTTGTGCAAACTGTCAGCAAGTAATGTCTGTATTGTAACCTGTACTTAGTTTGGATTAAGAACTCTGCACTTGCCAACTGTGTGTGTGTGTGTGTGTGTGTGTGTGTGTGTGTGTGTGTGTGTGTGTGTGTGTGTGTGTGTGTGTGTGTGTGTGTCTGTCTGTCTCTCCCTGGGGAGAGTGCAACCATTTTGGAGACTACTCACACCCCTTAAAAGTGGTATACTCATCTTTGTCATCTCATGATGTTACCATCCTACAAATATACCTGTGGAAAGAAGGATTCCTAGTAATGTGTATAGTGCATTGTGTAAATGCATATTGCTGTAGTATCATAATGTAGTTAGGTAGGGGTTTGAATCTTGCACTTACCAACTGTGTGAGTGTGTGCATCTCACTGGGGAGGAGCAACCTATTTGGAGATTACTCACACACCTTAAAAGTGGTATACTCATCTTTGTCAAGTCTGATGATGCCACCATCCTACAAATATACCTGTGGAAAGGTGCAATCCCAGTAATGTGTATAGCGCATTGTGTAAATGCATACTGCTGTAGTATCTTAATGTAGTTAGGAAAGAGTTTGAATCTTGCACTTGCTGACTGTGTGTGTGCTCCAGGTGTGTGACACCATTGGCCAATGTGGAGTGGGTTTTGATTTTTCTAGTGTATGACATATGTAAGGTAGCTGTGGGGCAAATCCATATACATACATGTGACCTCAAGTATTTCATAGTTGAGTACTCTGCTTTCTCCATGAATGCATCTGTTATCTTTGCGAGAGCATGCTGGCGCTTTCCAGACCTTAGGTCACTTCTGTATGCTTGTGACAAGCTTAGCCACTGCAGTGATCCCTGGGCTATGTCTTCCATTTCACATCCACTCATCACGGTTTCTATTGAAGAGTGTGAGTGAGGGTTTATGTTTGAGGCATATTTGAAACCTGTTCCAAAGCAAGCAATGTCTGGCAAAGATGACTAATCATTATAGGTGTGCAACAACCTCTGTGGATCTGCATGCAAACCCTTTATTGCTTATGTGCTCCACAGATGGATTTCCAAAACCCTTTGGTAATGTGATCATCAAAGGAGAGATGACTTAACACATGGCTCTATGTATGCATTAGTACATGTTCCACATTTTGGGGGCTACTACCTATGTGGTACTCTGGGGATACTTTGTTTTCTAAAAGTAGATAACTATGCTTTCTTTGGCTTATAGCTTTACAGCATGAGTTTGACACCAGATATCTGTCTGTATGATACCCTTTTGGAGGATGTGTGTGTCATCTGGAGAATAAAGTATAGCCCACAGTATGCATTGTCATCAAATGTGGGCAGACATATCCCTACTGTGTTTGCTTGAACCTAAGAAAGCTATATGCCAAACAGGAGTGGTTCTAGGACTGAGTGCAGGTAAAGACCACTTGTTACAGGCATAGAATAGTACATGGAGGCTGCAAATGTTACTGTGTGTCCTACATCTGTGCGTCAGTTGTCAAGCCATCATCTAACAATCGTTTATGGTCAGTCTGTTGGGGTTATATATAATACCAGTATGTGGAATGGGTATGAATTGCTGGTGAGCTATAGCTTGGCTGTGTTGACCTCCCCTGCCTCACCTATAGCCTTGTTGACTGGCTTGAAGTCTACTAGGTGTAGGAGCCATGATCTGGCCTTTAGAGAACCTAAGTGGGTATGGTGCAGTGTTTGCAAGTTCATAATGTCTCTGTTAATGAGTTCCATAATGCTGTGCTCCATAGCCTTCCAGATAACATTGGCCTGGCTTATAGGGTGAGAGTTTCCAGGACCTGTTGTAGTTCTACCCTGAATCAATTTATGTTAACATTTGCACTGGGTGTGACGAGGGTGGACAGGTTTAATAATAAGAATAATAGAGGGTCAGGCCAGGTTTGAAGGTTAGTAGACCATGCCAGACAGGCAGGACTAAGTTGGTTTGTACATGTGCTGAGGAGGGATGCATCGTATATTGTGAAATAGATGCTAAGGATGAAGCCACCAGGTAACAGGAAAAGAGGAATGCCTAAGATGAAGTTTATGGCTGTGGTGATAGAGGACATGCAGGTGGATGGTGTGACATCGCAAGATGCAAAGGGCAGGAAGAAATGATGTACTGTGGCGACCCCTAATGGGAGCATCCGAAAGGAGAAGAAGAAGAAGACGTAGTAACTCAACCCTTGTGGACTGTGAACACCATTACTGTGTGTCATTCCACAAGTATGTAACCTGTATAGAGGCTGCATCTGGACAGAGCATTTAGGTGAGTGGTGACTTCATATGTCAGCCGATGTATGACATAGCCATGGACACGGTCCAGTACCATTGCCACTGTGGTGTGTACTTTGTTAAAGAGATGTTTTAACTAGAGTGTCTGTGAGTCGGGTTTTACATTCTTCAGGTCTGGAAATGTGGCCCTTGTGTAATGACAGAGTGGTGAATTCCACATTCAAACTGTCTGGCAAGTAATTGGTAATGTCATTCAGATAAGTGTACTCTGTGACCATTTATATTAACTGTGACCCGATCTGAGATTTCCCCTGTAGATTATGAACAACACTGAAGTAAGCTTTAGTGTTGTGTTTGGAATCCTTGCCATTTTGTATTTTGAAGCTTGCCTTGTATGTTTATTGAGGGATTGTATTTTGCCAATGATACTGACCAGAGAGGTTATCCCTTCTTGGTATGTAACTCTTTCTTGGTACAACTTCACACCTTCTATTATATATTTAGTTTATGGCAGGGGTCCATGAGACTAATGCACTTTTACTGTATAAGTGAGAATTTCTCGTGTTTGTGATAGCACAGCCCATGCAACCCTGTAGGTGAACAGTGTGCATTAATAAAGGATTATGCAACTGGGACAGTGTTAACCTTAGTAATGCAAACCAATGACAGATAGCAACAATAGCATCACCCCACAGCTCAGTGTCAACCCGTGTTATACACACACATGCGTACTCAAGTTCCAAAATGTGTGTAGTACAATGCATACTGGCCACCAATAGAAAGTATGGAGTGTTAACACTGGCCAATACAGGGCATGTCACCCTGCCCATGTATAATATGCACGTACATGCAGACAGTGCATCTCCACCATGTTCACAAATGTATACCTGCAAACATGTGCTGCACACAACCCACACTTACTGTCCACTGTATAACACATGCTGTCACAACTACACACATCAGCCAAGTAGCACATGGGCAAACAAAACACAATTAGAATAAACACTGGTGGAAACAATACAATATTGCAAATTACAGCTTTAATGCATCATGCCTTCTCAGCTATACCTTCAAGGATAACATTACACTTTACTGCTGACAACATGCTACACATTCAGCCATTGCTATACTTTATTAAAGTCACACTGTGCATCAGCACCATGTTAGCCTGTTCCTGCATCAGTGTTACAGATGCAGGAGGTGGCACAGGTTTCATCATATGCACAGGGTGTGTTGTTGGTTTGCCAGAGGCCTACGATGAGCCATACAATCGACATGTGTGTGTGAGTGTGTGTGTGAGGGCCATGAGTACTGTTATGGGCCAATGTTGATCTAATGTGGGAGGGTATGTGTTTGCCCTAGGCTTCTGGTTTATGTGTGTGTGTGTGTGTGCATGCACACAGTTCCACCATGTGGCTGTCATATACGGGGATTTGTGAGACAGCGACAGACTGTACCTGGCAGGCTTTACAGATCACCCTCTCTGGCCATGGATACAGAACCTGTACCTGGCAGGGGTGCTACAGACAGTATCAGGTACTAATCCAGACTGGGTTCTATCCGAAGAGGTTGACATATGTCCACTGGATCCAGGCCCTGCTGGGACTGGCCAGAGCCATGTGCATGTGGTCTTCTAGGACGATCTATGGACAGCCCCCCCCAACATTGCTGGGGCTGGTACTGGCACTACGGGAGCAGCTGTGACTTGCTGGATGTCCACAGTGACCTCCAGCTGCTGATGTTGCTGGCATACATTCACGTCAACGTCTCAACCATTCCACACTGTTCTGACACATGGACATGACATTGTGGAGGACATCCAATGTCTCACCCCAATGTCTATCAATGACCTCAGTGTAATTACGTATGGCACCTGCTAGGTCACAGATACTGTCATTTACCGAGGTGTTATGAGCCTTCTGTGCTTTTAGTCCCTGTTTGTTGGACCGCTCCGTTTGTGTCTGTGCCTCCATGACAGCCTGGAACATGCGTGTGGTAAAATGAGGTGTGGCACATCTGCCAGGGGCATGATGACCAGCAGTGCTCTGACGAGAACCCCTGGGCATCTGCCTATGTGGTACCATTCCAGACATCTGGCTATGGCTGCTGTGTCCTGATACATGTGCCGTAGATACCACACTGTCCTGGCCAGTGCCAACCATACACTGTCCCTCAACTAAGGGCAATGGTGATGATGGATGTACAAGCAGTATGACTGTGTGCATGGATGGGGTGGAGACTTGTGTACTGTCAATTGGTGGCCCAACAACAGACCCTGACAAACCTGCCTGTACCTCAACACACCTATCCTCATGATCACTGTCTGTCTCAGTGACATCAGGTTCCCTGCTGTACTGAACCAGCCCCACTCCGCCACCTGTGAGAGGAAAACAGGAATCACACTTTAAGACCTGAACATGATGTCAGACCACATGCGCACATGCACACATGCACACATGCGCACATGCACACATGCACACATGCACACACACAAAAATACACTCCTCCCTAAAGAAGACACACACAACACCAGCAATCTCAGAACATACACAATAGCAGGTGATGGTGGGGTACAGTATCACAAGCAAAACAGTCATATCACACATGTCAGCATGCAGGACATGTGTTGCTCAACTGCATTGCAAGTGTAGACAGTCCTTGTTACTAACATTATACATGGCGTTGATTCATGTGTTTTGTTATTGGGTGATGGGCTTCATCCTGGAACACAAAGCATACATGGACACAACATTACTGTGCAGGTATTCAAAACTCTGTAATGTACTGTGCACCATAACAAACAGGAGTACATACCATGGCTGGATGTGTATCTGTGTGTCAGGTAGGAATCCAATGCTGATTATAGCCTCTGTGTCTTTAGCAAATAATTGTAGACACATTTTTAGCACATGCATGATGAGTATTCACACAACATTATCAGTGGTGCATGGATAATTGATGGAATACCATTCGGCCACATACCCAATGTACAGTACTTATGGTGAGTGTAGATCATATTGTGGACATGCCAGTGTCATCCATGACATGGCATGCTAAAACACAACTGCATATTTAAACACTACACATACCCAATGTGTGTCATATGACCTAGCCACTCAATAGCATCACAAGACATATATGTGTCAGTTGTGCGAATGGTGATTGGTATGCATATTGTTTAGAGGTGCATATGTGTGCACACACACAACATTAAGGTGTATAACAAGGTGTATAGCAATGAAAGCTATGTGTAGTACTGTGGTTACAATAACTGGATGGGGTATAGTACCATAGGCCATCATCATGAAGCATCATGTGGTCACTCAAGGCTACCAATGTTTCCCAAACCAGCACTACTCATGCTGTACTGGAACTGTACTACCTTGACTACATTCACCATTTCACAACCAGTTGTTACATGAGTTTGTAAGGAGGCCTATAAGGAGCATTCCTTGACATGAATGTGTAGTGTGTTGCAGAGTGTTTAAATGCCCCATGATAGGCCACTACCCCTCAGGTATATTATGTGTAATGTGTGGATGAGATTTTGGATACTGGAGCGTGCCTTTACAGAGGGTTTGGGAATCCTTTATGTGTAGCATGATAAAATGATCTGTGTATGACATAGATGTGTATGTTATGTGCATGTTGAGTATCAACTGTGCCTATCCAATGGTCACTACAGTCAAGCCACATTTGTTTGAGATGGTCCGGGTATTTAATGTGTTTGAGGCAGCTAATCACATTAGTGAGATGTGTGTGGTCTTACACCAAACATGCACAGCATGCATTATGGGTAGGTGTGTTATATGTGTACATGGCCTACACCTTAACTATGACATGCACTTTTTATTTACAATAATAAATGTAGAACACACTCACCAACATCTGTCCGCTGCCTTGATGTCACCCCAGAGGGACCTACATAGAGATTAGACAGTTTGTCAGTGGCCACAACTGTGGCATTGCTACTGTGTGTTTGCAACCTTACAATACAACAACAGTTTACATTCACAGGGCTACAGATTATGTTCCAAATGATCAGTATTGCACAACAACAGACTCCACATATTTTAACTACACACTCAACATCTCACATATGCATGATCTACCAATACAGATAACAGAAGTCTACAGATATGCCATGTTACCTGCATGCTCCATGTGTGCTTGCTGGGTGGCTCCAACCTCCATCATGGTGTATGTCTGCTGCTGTTGTTGTTGGGCAGGTTCCATCAGGCTCAGGAGCAGCTCCCCCACTCTGGTGAGGGGGGGGGGGTGGATATTAACACCACCTCCTGTTGCAAACTGTTGATTCCGCACATCAGCAGCATGCTGACAGACATGTCTGAGAAGATCACTGCAGTGATGGCGTACCTGCTCATATGTCCGGTTATGCAGGCCTACTTCATTTATCCTGCGGACAACATCTTGCCACATTGCAGTACACTCCTGCTGGTCCTGGCTGGTTCATGAGAACATGAGACTGTAGTACTGAATCATACTAGCAGTAATTATGTCATCTTCAGCACTACTGTAACTGGGGTCCCTGCGATGCACCATGATCCCTGGAAGACATAAATACAAAAATATGTCTGAGCAAGTCATATGGCACATTTAACATTATACAGTACAGATATCACTGAACTGCCATATAGAGCAACCTATTAGCTAACCGAGAGTGAAACACTTTAACTGCCACTTATCACTGCTCATCCCACAACTGCTTGGAAGTGCCTGGCTCACTCTCAATCTAATGAACCATGTTCTGCACAGTAACAAAATAAAATCACTATATAAGACTATACAAGAGTACCTGGCACACTGTATGCAACACAGTGCACCACCTAGCCACAGCAGATATACATCAAGCTGATGTGTAAAGAAATATATCATCCATCACAATGACTGTAAGGTCCAGTAAATGTATTACTATTATGCCACACAACTTGTTAATGGCAAACCCGTGTCCAAAATATGTACACAATTGGGAATATAGGTCGCATACTTCTGTAGTACACTATGAATTTTGCTAGATACGCAGTTATATGTTTTACCACACATATGTCAAAGGACATGTTACAGACATACCCACACACACATCAGACATAATTGCAGGACACAAAGGTATGATAACCCAGATAAGCTTTCAGTGTGTACTATACAGTACTGCATGTCAGTACTTACACAACCTTAATCTTGAGAAATGTAATCTGTGATGAATACAGGGACCACACAAAACAGTGGATGCAAGCAATGTGGACATACACCATACTTTGCTGTACAGGCCCAGAGCTTCAAGTAGTACTACAGTACACACAGGATTTGGATTCAACATCAGTTCCAATCAATAATCATAGATGAAGTGATTTAGCCTCCAATGACAAACCCTAGTTAAAACCAAGGGACTTAATCACACTGTATGCAATAGCACTTTTTCTGCCTAGCAACAGAATACACAGCTTTTGCTAGGATCAAAGCAAGGACCCATAATACCATGACATAAACAGTTTCCCACTAAGCTATCCCACAGATACATATCTTTGACGTATTCACAAACACATTGACCATCACAGTCAGTTAACAGTACAGAGAATCTATTGCAACAAGTAGATGTAGGTGTGTATGAGTATATATAACTATATATATATATATATATATATATATATATATATATATATATATATATATATATATATATATATATAGATAGATATCTATACACATCCATTGGTGTACATATACATATATATGTAGGCACATATACATTTCACCTTTCATAGTGAGAATATAAATTATACAAAGGATGTGAGGTGTACAGTAATGTAATAAAATCGCACAGTCTTAGGATAAATGCATTGAAGGTGTTCACAGCCCAGGTAGCTTTAGCAGGCATCACTGGCTTCAACATTGCAAACTGAACAAACCACACACAGTGTTTAACCACCACATGTTATATAGCAGCACTGTATGCTGTCTTGCTTGTCACACACTTAAACCTACATACAAATATGCACATACTAACCTTCACAAACATATATATCTCCACCCTTCACAAACAGTTGCAATATGTCCCCTGCTCTATGGACATATACAGATGTGAATATATATGACACATATATATTTCTCTGTATGTGTGTGGCATACACACACAAGGTTCACACTGTTGTAAATCCCCAGACCTCACAGCTGAACTGTTGGGCCTTGCTGCAACACAAACAGGTGTCACATATGAACACACACTAACATTAGGGGGGTATATATGGCTACAAATGCTAGATAAGCATACTAGACTGCTACAGCAGTTGCCAATGCTAAACTACACTTTAATATGACTATCATGCATGTGTTGTTCTGTCACACCCATGTTTATATCATGTTTATGTCAGTGCTAATCCCCCCAACAGCCATTGGCCACACTACTGTACAGAACACAGATAACATGGATCAGATCTTTGACATTTAATGCTGAGCTACACATTTCACAGGTATGTCCCACTGCCCACAGGTATACACTGTATTGTCCATAGCAGTAGTTAAGCAGAACATCTATGCATAAATAAGTACTGCTGCCACACATGAATGGCTCACATTATGTAGACTATTCTTCAATAACATCTACTACATGCCAGTAAATACATATGTGTCACATATCTTTCCTTTGTATGATTTAGTAATATTTCTTTTTCTTTTTCCTTTCCTCTGTCTCTCTCTCTCTCTCTCTGTCTCTCTCTGTCTCTCTCTCTGTCAGTCTCTGCAATAGAGTGATTGAGTTTGTTGGCAGAGATTGCAGCCTGCTTTTCTAGGTATTTGCACATGAGCATGTGATGGCCTCTGCACCAATTAGTGGCCACCACTTGCTAATTGCATGCAGCCTGCTGTGTAGTAATTGCAGTAATCACTGTCATAGCAACCCAGTACTATAAATTGCTAACTCAGGTAGGCATGGCCCTTTCA
Organism: Protopterus annectens; assembly: GCF_019279795.1. Classification (NCBI taxonomy): domain Eukaryota; kingdom Metazoa; phylum Chordata; order Ceratodontiformes; family Protopteridae; genus Protopterus; species Protopterus annectens. The sequence continues at coordinate 657,641,538 of NC_056728.1, forward strand.
GCTTTCCAAGATGGAGATCATTCTTGTTTGCTGTGGACATCATTGTTTAAGACAGAATGCTGGTATAGTTCTCATATCAGAAGCCAGGGGTGGAGCCAGAGATTTGCATTTTGTACTCAGACCTAATGTTGCTGCTTCCAGTACCCACTTGTCAGTGTGGAAATGTACTCACCCCTCAAAATGCTACCCCAAGATACATGGAAAGATGTACTTTCTTTTCAACTTTTACAATTAACTGCCATACCAAGCTAGTTATTAAGATGTATTCCTTTGGCACAAGAATTGTTTGTGAACTGCTATACTCTGAATATTCATTTACTCAGTTCTAAACAGTTTGTGCTTTTTTAGTGTTGACATTAGCACAAGCTGCTCAGAAAAACTGGACACATTTCAGTACTGTGAGTATGCTTACCTACATCCTTGGTAGACCCTGCACACACAGGTATATTCTACATTTGGGTAGGGTTGCAGAAGTACAGAGAGCGTAAGTATTATTGTGTGGATTTTATCTTGCTGGACTTACAGGTTTGCTGTGTATATGTTAGTTTATCAAGGCAAGTAGTCTGTCTGAGTAACTCCCAACTGTGAACCTATCCACATGGTAGCTAGGGAATAGCCTGTTATTTTTTTTCTGTGCACCACACAGGTCTTTTCAGCAATAGAGCAATGGCATTCTTACAGTTGGTTGCTACCAGTACATGGCTACATCCATTTGTATGTCACTGTTGTATTTCTACATAAGGGTATGCTTCTGAAACTCCTTCCAAAGCTATTTGCACAGTGTGTAACAGCAGAAAGGCTGATATGCCTCTGTGTTTTTGCCTCTGATAGACCTCTCAAACACTCAGGTACATATTTGAACAAACTCAGGGAAAAGTAAAGAAAAAGTCAGGGACACCTTTAAAATATTAGTACCATTAAGTTGAAACATTGAGAGAATCTGAGCATATGAATTAATACATCTTTTCTGAAGTAAAAGAAGTGTCTAACTCTTAATTATTGTCACTATTCATTAAGTGTAATTCATCACCTTTCTGGCCAAAGTCAGTAGTTTTAGGAGGGATTCAGAGGGACAGAGCTAAAATTTGTGTCAAAATCAGGGACATCCCTGAAAATTAGGGGCAGTTGGGAGCTATGGCCTCTGCTCTAAATAGGTATGCCAGTGTTTGTCCTGCTGTGATACTGTGTGGCGTTTTAAAGTGATGGTGTAACATTATTTCCTGCTAGAATTGCTGCTTCTCTTATCACAGTCATGTAATGTAATCCCACAACAACTGTTGGTAAAGATCCACAGAACAAGTTGTGTGGTATGGCATTTCTATTTTTTCTTTACATTCACTCATTCTGATGCATGATATATTTATTTCAGCACCAACTTGTATATCTACCATGGCTTAGTGGTACTTCATGTTGTGTAGTGTGTACAAGGTTCAGGGTCTGACACTGGCAGAGGTGTTTTATTTTGCTTCTGAGCAGAACAAGGGCCCTCACATACAGAGTGTCTAAGGCACTTTTAAGCAGTTGTAAGTGGGTTTGCGTGATGCTTAGCAATGCTTAGCTAAGCACAAACAAATGCACACTCGCGCAAACCCGCTAACTATTGCTTAATAGTGCTTACTCCCGCTAACCCCTGCACTCATTTCTTTGAAGGAAAAGAAAAATGGGGAGATAGGAAAGTGGTGAAAAAGGGGCACAAAGAGGGAAAGACAGTATGGAAAGTAGCTCGGGATGTGCAGGACGGGTTTAGGGAAGGTCCATAGCTGCCCATTTCTTTAACAGCAAAAGCTGTGCATATGGAATAAATTTGGAGGTAGATATGAAACCTTCAACCCCTGAGAGAGGGATGAGGACAACAAAGTATGTTGTAATGCCAATTAAATTACATTTTATGAGTCCAATGGACATGTGTGCAAAATAGGCAGCTATGTATGGGGTGTAATTTTTATTTTGGGGGCAGATTGCCCTTTTTTTCAGGTGAGAGTGGAATGTGGGGTAGGGGAAGTAGGTATATTTGGGGAGGTAGGTTGGGGAGGTAAACAGACAAGACAAACAAGACACATACTGTGGCGGTATATGACATATGTGGTGGGTGAACACCTTTGACGGGGAGGGATGTTTGGAAATCGCAAGCGCATGAGCCCAGAGATGGAAACAGTGGGACTGAGGTCCCCACCCATGGGCAGTCACCACTGCACCTTCACAGCCCAGAGGGTGGCTGTGCTGGGGGCTGTGTAGGAGAGGCAGGCTGACCCGGGAGTTGTGCCACTCGTGCCTCAAGCTGGCATAGAGGTTCTGCAACAGAACGTTCAATCTCTCTATGCACCACAGCCCGGACCGTTCGAAGGTTGATAGGTGGCCCTCCTCCACCTACGCTTGCAAGGGGGTCCGAGCCCCATCCCCTGCAGTGCTTCCACCTGAAGGTGGCACAGGGCCAATGGAGGAGGAGGAGGTCCCAGGCTGGGCATCGGACCTGCTGGTGCCAGGTGCCATGGCCAGCTGAGGTGGGACAGGTGGGTCTGCTGGGAACGGCCTTCCAATACGAACTATCTTTGGAGGGTTTAATAAAGATATGGGTTAGTAACAGTCAACAGAATTCCCAATTAGTTATAACAGCATGCAGAAGTATTCCCATTAACCCAACACACCAGATTTTCAACAGTTGAAAAGCAAGCATAACACATGCATATATAGAACAATAGTGGACATTACAACAACATGCAGGTTGAATTGATAGCAACAGGCCATCAATATTGTGGTATTTTAACAGGTCACATGTATAGAAATAAATGCAAATATTTATAAACCAATGGGACATATGTCACAACAAATGTTTTGAGATTAGACATACCAAATAAGGTGTGGAATTGCATTTTTTATACACATATAGTAGGTTGGAAAAGGATAGCTCGATTAACAACTTATATATCCTTCTAATTTTCACTACAATCCTATTAACTGCAGTTATATGTCCCTTACATGTATTATTACACAACCCAATGTCCTTATATTGTGCAGCTGGATTTTGCTAGATCATTATATACATGAGCTGTATCTTACATGCAAACTGTCCAAGATGCAGATGTTACTGCTACATATTTTGAGAGTTGCTCACACACACTACTGCTAAGATGGTACACTGACAGCTCTACTTTCATATAATTATCTAGATATGTTCAGGTGAAAGTATCAGTTATATGTTAACAGCTCCCTACATTTCTGGCAGCACATTGACATTTCTGGGTACACAATACCAAGCTACTCATGTGCCAGATTAACCTGTACATACTGGGAATGAACCAACAGTTGAGGGCTGTAAATATGCATAAAAGCTACTGGCACTCCCTTTATCCACGTTATATGGGCCTACCCAAGTGTGGGTTAACACTGCTTAATACAACAGTACTATTCGTAAAATGCAACAGTACAACAACATATCAAAGAAAATGACACAGATGCACTACAGGAATTATACATTTATTAAAGGATTATTACACCTTTTTTATTGGGTTAAAACACTTTTTGAAGGCTCTCTCATTTATTTTATATAACAGTACATGCAGAATAATTACTAACCTGCCTGATGACACAGCCTTTGCAACTTAGCTTCATGGGCTTGCTGATTCATAGCCCGGACACATGTAGCGGTGAAGTAAATGCAGTGATATTGAGACATACCTATCCATAGTACAGACAAGCATAGCAATTCTTAACTACTTAATACAATGGCTACTTACTCAGTACTGGGGCATTAGGCATCGCACAGGACTCCTGGATCCACTGGTCCAGTTGATCTTCCTTACATCACTTCAGGTCAGAATAATGGTGGCTGACCTACTCACCAGTCTGAGGAATGCCAGTGGCACTGGTGAGATCATGAGCAAGACTGTTCCAGGCCTCCATTTTATATTGAGTGCCCTGGTACTGGCCCTGCAGGAGTCTTTCCTCGTGATTGTGGACAAGGAGCCAAACCATTATGTTGGTCTCCTCAATGCTCCAGTGTTGCACACAAAATAGATTGCCTTCTCCAACCCTGGCCTTGCTGACTACAGACGGGAGCTACAACCAGTTATGGCAAATATTCCCACCTGTGGAGCTTAAATATGCCTCATTTCCCACACTTATTTGTGATTGGCCCGTTTTGAAAAAACTCAGCTGTAGGCACACCTGCTTAGCTGATGTTGGTAATGTTTAATATTACTTTAATAGATATGTGCCTGTTGAAAGTACATAGTTATGAAATGCTGTCATGGCTTAGTGGTTATGTACTGTGACTATAGTGTACAGTATCCTGAGTTCGAGCCCTGTCACTGCGTTTTATTTTCCTACTGGCCAGACCTGAATGGTTAAGGTACAGTAAAGGAGGTGTGGCCGTGTTTAGCCAACTTTGCCCAACGTTGCTCGACGTTGCTCGACATCGACATTGCGCCGGTTAGCTCAGTGCGCAGCTATGAGCAAATATGTTGTAGTTGCAGTGGTTGGCTCAGTGCGCAGCTGTGTGCAAAGACATTGCGCTTGTTAACGCGGTGCTCAGCTATGAGCAATTGGTTTTAAATATGCTAAATACTGCTAAAATGTGTGCATCAGTGCTTTATATTTCTTAAAATAAGTTACTCATGCCTCAGAATGCATAACCATTTCACCTTCATATATATATATATATATATATATATATATATATATATATATATATATATGTATATATATATATATATATATAAAATCCATTCACTACTACATATAACATTTGAATGCTTTTTACAAAACTTATACATGATAAATGTCAGGAAATATTTTTGTATACAGATTTCCAACAGAAAATGGAATGTGCAGTAGTGGGACTCAAACCAGGAATGCCTCCTCTTTGTGTGAAGGTTCTAACCACTATGCTATTACTATTTTGCATATATTGTTCTTATTATCCTCTTCGGTGTCTAAGCTGCTAACTGTAGCTAAGCAATGGGAAAACCCGTGCAAACACGTGCAAATACGGGCAACTATATCGGAAATAAAACAAGAAAATAAAAAAAATTTCTTTTAATTTTTAAATTTGTATGATGTTTAACATATGGGGGAGTGCAGTGTTACAACGTACACATGTGAGCGGACTTGCTCATATAACTCGACATTTCTCGAGTTTCGTCATTGCAGGGACATGGATTTTTGGACTGCTCGGCAGTCCGACATGCCCCCTACACTCGTCCACGCTCCGTGTAAGCTTTAGAGTTGAGGCAGCATGCCCTCATTAATATGCATGGTGCACTGCTGTCATACTCTTAGACTGGCGTTTCCATGTAAGACTAATCTAGTCTTACATGGAAGATTAGTAAATCCTGGGGAGTAAAAACAAGGCAAAAAACTTCGGCAACCCGAACAAAACTAGTCGCAAACTGTGAACAGTAACCAAAGCAAAGAATGGAATGGCCACACTATCGGATGATGTTTTTAGCTTTCTTCCACTTTAATTACGCGTGGACTTCTTCAGAAAAACGGGGGAGTGTTATATTTAATGGACATAGATTAATGGCATTGTTCAGACTACTTTTAGGAAGGAGGGTCCATATGTTAATACACATACATTCAATTATAAACCTATAGTTTTTTATAGTTTTTAACATATACATTTCAGGATTTTTATATTGAGTTTAGATTGTTAGAGTATATTAAGTATTTGCATATTTTGATACAGTTGTCTTAAAGACTCAGGTTAGACTTTATAGGTATTGTATTGCTGGATGACAGTTCTTTGGGAGGAAGATCCTTTAAGGGTGATCTGCTTGGTGAAATGATATGTAATAACAGTTAAATGTTTTAAATCGTTTATTTTATAAACATGTGTACTGAAGTTGTAGAGCTTGATAGCACACGCTTGTCATTTTATCTTATGTGTGCAGTGTAAGTTCTGCTTAAGGGAGCCTGTATCTTTAAGACTGTTGTATTAAATTTTTGTCTTTATTTACAATGTTACATGTATAGCATCATGTGTTTTAAAAGATACTTGTTATTTGTTTTTGCAGATTTGAATTATTTTAAATAGAAGGGTTTACTGTGTATTTGGTTTTGGTCTGATGAAGTGAGTCTGGTACTCGTGAAAGCGCTTACCTATTTTAATATTAAAGCGTGACCTGGCCATGTTTCAGTACATGCATGTTTTTGTTACAATTATATTATTTATACAATCATATTTTGATCATAATTATATTTTGTATTGCACGTATGTTTTGTTAAACTTTCTATTATTTTGTTGTTAAATGCATTTTCATTTCTCATTTCTCATTCTGTTTGCAATGATATTATTGATAATTGTTGTAATAATTTAGTATATGTTTCAAATTTTTTTAATTTCATTCTTTCCATTATTTTGCGTTGTTTTATTTCATTATTGAATATTAATTTTATTTATGTTATTACTACAGCATGGCAGAGTATACGGAGATGAGGTGCATGGCAAAGAGAGAGGTGGTGAAGGCTAATGATAAGGCGTATGACGAGTTGTATAAAAGGTTGGACACTAAGGAGGGACAAAAGGACCTGTACTGATTGGCTAGATAGAGGCACCGAACTAGTAAGGATATGCAGCAGGTAAGGGTGATAAAGGATAATGAGGGAAACGTACTCACAAGCGGGGAGAGTGTGTTGAGCAGATGGGAAGAGTACTTTGAGGGGCTTATGAATGAAGAGAATGAGAGGGAGAGAAGGTTGTATGATGTGCGGATACTGAATTATGAAGTGCAGTGGATTAGCAAGGAGGAAGTAAGGATAGCTATGAAGAGGATGAAGAATGGAAAGACTGTTGGTCCAGATGACATACTTGTGGAAGCATGGAGGTGTTTAGGTGAAATGGCAGTGGAGTTTTTAACTAGATTGTTTAATGAAACCTTGGAAAGTGAGAGGATGCCTGAGGAATGGAGAAAAAGTGTTTTGGTACCAATTTTTAAGAATAAGGGTGATGTGCAGAGCTATAGTAACTACAGAGGGATTAAATTGATTAGTCACAGCATGAAGTTATGGAAAAGAGTAGTGGAAGCTAGGTTAAGAAGGGAGGGGATGATTAGTGATCAGCAGTATGGTTTCATACCAGGAAAGAGCACTACAGATGTGATGGTTGCTTTGAGAATGTTGATGGAGAAGTACAGAGAATGTCAGAAGGAGTTGCATTGTGTCTTTGTGGATTTAGAGAAAGCATATGACAGGGTGCCTAGAGAGGATTTGTGGTATTGTATGAGGAAGTTGGGAGTGTCAGAGAAGTATGTAAGAGTGGTACAGGATATGTACGAGGGTAGTGTGACAGCGGTGATGTCTGTGGTGGGAGTGACGGATGTGTTTAAGGTGGAGGTGGGATTACATCAAGGTTCAGCTCTGAGCCCTTTCTTATTTGTAATGGTGATGGACAGGTTGACAGATGAGATCAGACAGGAGTCCCCGTGGATTATGATGTTTGCAGATGACATTGTGATCTGTAGTGAGAGTAGGGAACAGGTGGAGGAGACCCTGGAGAGGTGGAGATATGCTCTAGAGAGAAGAAGAATGAAGGTCAGCAGGACTAAGACAGAATATATGTGTGTGAATGAGAGGGAGGATAGAGGAATGCTGAGGATGCAGGGAGTAGAGGTGGTGAAGGTGGATGAGTTTAAATACTTGGGATCAACAGTTCAGAGTAATGGTGAGTGTGGAAGAGAGGTGAAGAAGAGAGTACAGGCAGGATAGAGTGGGTGGAGAAGAGTGTCAGGAGTGATTTGTGACAGACGAGTACCAGTAAGAGTGAAAGGGAAGGTCTATAAGAGGGTAGTGAGACCAGCTATGTTATATGGGTTGGAGACAGTGGCATTGACAAAAAGGCAGGAGTCAGAGCTTGACGTGGCAGAGTTGAAGATGTTAAGATTTGCACTGGGTGTGACGAGGATGGACAGGATTAGGAATAATTATATTAGAGGGTCAGCCCAGGTTGAAAGGTTTGGAGACAAAGCCAGAGAGGCAAGATTACGTTGGTTTGGAAATGTACTGAGGAGGGATGCAGAGTATATTGGGAAAAAGATACTAAGGATGAAGCTGCCAAGTAACAGGAAAAGACGAAGGCCTAAGATAAGGTTTATGGATGTGGTGAGAGAGGACATGCAGGTGGTTGGTGTGATAGACCAAGATGCAAAGGACAGGAAGAAATGGAAACAGTTGATTTGCTGTGGTGACCCCTGAGTGGAGCAGCCAAAAGAAGAAGAAGACTACAGCACGGCAGGGTAGGCTGGTGCCCAGTGGTTTTCCTACACTCGCTACACCGGCTACAGCACCAAGGCCCAGCACTTCTGGGCTGCACACAATTGGGGCATGCCTATACTGAGTGGAGACACTGGTCTCTACTTTGGTCCTGAATAACATAAGGGCACATAGATTTCAAGCACTGCAGCCATTGGCACAATGAAGTGACAGTCTTGACAGTCCAGTGGGTGAGGACTTGATTCTCACTGTACCAAATTTGATGTCCATAAGATTTTGACATTCGAATCCTCACCCCAGCCATGGTATTCAACCCCCTCTTGTGTCCTTCGCCAACCCTGTCACTTGTCTTGTATGTCTTGTCTGTCTGCAAATGCTTCCTCACCTTCCAAACTTACCTGCCCCAGACATGCCTATATCTCTTCTCCAACATCCCACTCTCTCCTTACATAAAAAGGGCTCCTGTCCCAAAAAAAAAAAAAAATCGTCCCATACATAGCTTTCTGTTTCACACACATGCCTATTTCACACTTAATTTGGCCCAATTAGTTTCACAACACAGTCATGTTGTCACCCCTCTCTCTGGTGGTGACAGTCCAGATCTAGTTAAGAATTTGTTCCTGTATTCAGTTGTTACTGTTGAAGAAATGGATAGTTATGGTTCTTACCTACACAATTCCTGCACATTCCTGACTTCCTTTCACTTTATTTTTCCCCTGCTTGCTCCCCCTTTCATCACCTTCCTGTTTCTACATTTATTTCCTTTAAAGAACCATTGCACAATGGTGCATGATGCACAGCATCACTTAGCAATGGTAAAAAGAAGTAATATCGGTTATATAAACTTTTATTGGATAACAGAACCATGTAGCACCAAGCATTCCATTATTACTGCATTGAGTGCATAAACAGCTGATGACACAGATTCATAAATATCACAACTTATAAACTTGATATACACATAATAGTATTTGCAAATGATAGATACACCTGTATTTGAACCCAGTACCACGTGAACCAAAACAAGATACCAGCAATGTATTTAACAGATTGTGCTACAGAGTCAGTTAAATAGCAGGTGTATTTTACACATTGTGTTGCACACTAAACCACTGTTTTGGAATGCAGGTGTAGGTAATACAGTTCAGTGATATTCTCATTCCTCTTGATTTCTCTCAACTGGAAAGAATTTTGCATAATGTCCACAGATTTTGTCTTGTATGATTGGTGTATTTCTCCATAACATGTGGTTATACAATAATAATTGTATATAATACAAATGATAATAATACAATACCTGTTATTCTATCATCTTCTTAAGTTGTTAAGAGCAATACTTAGAAATTGTCCCTTTATTGATGGGCCTTTGCCCCCCCATTGTATATGACTTTGTCTAGATTTATTGCTATAACAAGTTGACAGGTATGTTTCTATTATTGATTTAATATTTTATTAATCTTGCTGATCACGCAACATGCTTTATTGAAAATAATTAACAATTAGTATTGAGTGTATACAATACATCAGCTAATTAAGTGACTCTGTGGCTGGACGGGTTAATACACCGATGATGAAGGCAACTGGTACTGGCTTCAAAATGGGGTGTTGGCATAATTTTTACAAGTGTGTGTTATACTTTTACATACATTGAATGATGCTAATGCTGCTTACCATTGCTTAGCAATGCTGCACACCGTGCACCATTGTGCACAGTTTTTTAAAGAAAAGAAATGGGGAGATAGGAAAGTGGTGAAATGGGGAGCAAGCAGGGGAAAAACAAAGTGAAAGGAAGGCAGGAATGTGCAGGAAGGGTGTAGGTAAGAACCACAGCTATCCATTTCTTCAACAGTAATAACTGAGCACATGTACAGATTCTTAGCTGAATTTTGAACTGTAACCACTGGAGAGAGGGGTGACAATAACATAATTGTGTTGTAAGGCCAATTGGACAAAATTAAGTGTGTCAAGTATATACATGTCCGAAATGGAGAGCTATGTATGGACATGACATTTGTTTGTGGGGAGGAGTGGTGCCCCCTTTTTTTTTAAGGAGAGAGTGGAATGTTGGTGATGTGACATAGGCAAGTCTGGGGCAGGCAAGTTGAGAAGGTGAGGGAGCATTTGCTGACAGACAAGAATACAAGACAAGAGACATGGTTGGTGACAGAGACAAGAGGGGGATGAACAACATGGTTGGGGTAGGGGTTGGGAGTTTGAGGTCCCATGGACATCAGGCACGGTAACAGTGTGACTCAAGCCCTCACCCATTAGACTATCATCATGGTTCCATCACTATGCTGTTGGCTGCAGTGGCCAACATCTTGCAGTATTAGGATGGAAAGTAGGCTTTGCAGCCAGCGTAGGCATGTGCCCATGGTCTGGTGCACAATCATATGCACCATACCTGGCAATTCTGCAGGTGACATATGCACACCCTTTACCTCTGCTGTCAGAGGGTACCACAGGCCTAGCCTCTCAGGCAGAATTACCTGAGGGTCCAGATAGGGCAGGGGCAGCATGGGGGTTTCCACCAGGCTGCAGCCCAGAAATGCTAGGCCTTGGTGTTTCAGCAGGTGGAACGAGTGTAGGTGGATCATGGAGAACAAGCCTACCCTGCTGTGCTGTAGTAATAACATAAATAAAATTTAAAAAATAATGAGATAAAACAAAACAAAATAAAGGACGATAAAACAAACTAGATAAAATAATAAATTATTATACGATGTTTTAAATAATAAGTAATAAAAATGAAGAAGTTTTTAACAACAAAGCAATATAAAATTACAAATAATAAACCAAACCTAAGAAATAATAGAAAGTAATATAATAACAAGAAATATGTTTATATAAATATGATAATAATAATAATAATAATAATAATAATAATAATAATAATAATAATAATAATAATAACAAAAATATAAAAATAAAAAATAAGAAATCCATAAAAATAAAAAGAAAAGAGAAGGAGTGGGATGAGAGAAAAAAAGGAAGAACATTACTTACTTCACAGATAATATACAAAGCTTTCAACAATTAATTCACTTTATTTTGTTACATTTCACTTTTAGCAATATCAACTGCTAATAAATTTCTTTGTACAGAACACACTGCATCCAGCAATAATTCATGGTTGCATATATTGCACAGATGCATGTTCCATAAGTGATTACACTTGACAGCAGGTATAGGGGTCTGCACTTCAAATGCTATAATGATTATTACTTAACAGCACTGTAATGTTTATTGATGACAAGCTAAGACAGTATTGTAAGCAGTTGAGTGTTATATTTGGGGAGTATGGTATTTGAACCCACAAGCAGTGACTACTGTAATGCTGTACTTTTCCTTTGTAAGACAACATAATGCAAGCACTCTTTCCTTTTACACCTTAGATATTCATGTTCACTGTTATCTGAGAATGTGCAACTGTTGTTTTGTGCTACAGACCATACCTCTCAACCTTTTTAGAGCAGGATGTCCTCTCAGATCATAAAATAATGGGTGCACAATGACCCATGACTAAGAACATATTTTAAATATTATTCTTGCACACATAGATATTTGCACAGGATTTGTGTTAATATACATTTTGACACTCATTATTTATTGACTTCAATATCAATTAATTGTCAGACAACCATAACTTTTACAATGAACAGACCAAAACACTGCTTCGTAAATCTGAGTATTCAGCAAACATAAGTACAGTTGAAAGCTATGCTACGGAGTAATGCAAAAATAATTGATTTTACAGTGCAAATATTCATTGCCAATTTCATACAACTGTATGATATAACAACTAATCCATCTTTAACTGTTAAGGCTGCAACAACAGTACTTTATATAATTATGCATACATATCACATGCTTCTTGCATCTTGGCCAATCAACTCACATTTGAGGCCCTCTCTTCTGCAGCTGTATAGTGAGGAAAAAGAAAACAAACATTATGAATACCAGTTTTTTACCATATTCAGCTTGAATATACCAGTACTGCATGAAATTCATAAGTACTTATCTCTGGGGCGCTCCTTGTCTGACACTCCTTGATCCAACTGTCAAGGGTATCCCATTTCCGCTGATGGAGGTTATCAAAATCGTGATGATATTGTTCCCCAGTGCATGGGATTACACTGGACAAAGCTCTTCCAAACTAGACTAGGCTTTGGATTTGTAGTGGGAGTCAATATAGTTTTCCTGCATTAGGCGGGGCCCATGATCCTTAACCAGGAGCCCAATAAAGACCTTGGACTCCTGAACACTTCAACGCTGTGCCCTGAATCGCACACACTCTCCAACACCTGACATATCTGCACAAGGTCAAGTTCAATGTCTAATGTGCAATTCCTGCCAATTCACCTTTAAATATCATGTTTTCCCACCAATTGAGGTTAATGAAGGTGCGCACTGTCTGTATTTTGTTACATTTGAAAAAGCTGTGCTCCTCTTACCATCGTGCAGACATAGTAAACCAAATTCATTGGCTTGTGTGATGCTAAGCAGCAAGCATATTTTTCAAAAGTATCAGAAAATAACTTTTAACAAATACTATTCCACTGTTATTTCATTAGAGTACCACTTTTTTATGTATAAGCTGCAATGTCACAACAGTATAAGTAATGTTTCCATACCCTAGACTAGTGCCCAGGACCACCTGCACTCTAGTCCAACACTCAACACATGCCACCACAGGGTTAGGTACAGGAGGTCATGCATTTTAGTATTCACTGTAAACTTGATGGTATGATGTAGTGCAGCCCCCCATAATGGGTTTGGGTGATGTCCAGCATTGCTCAGCAATGGCAATTGAAAGCATATGCTTTCGATTTTTGGATGTATGGGTCATGTCTGAATGTTTGATATATGGATGGTCCAGTTGCGCAAATGAGGTAAGTATAGCCAAATGTTGTGGTGAATCATGCAAACATGGGAAACATAGAAAAAAAAAATGAATGGCTGAAGTATACAAAAATAATGAGTTCTGGTACTTTTACACAATGTTAATTATTGCTTTGGCCACATTGGTCTGCACATCTAACAGTAATTGCTGTTCATTTCTGTGTGGGGTGGCCATACTTCTCAACTGTATAGATTTTTGCAGAATACCCAGAGTTTTGGCTTATATTTGTGATGTGCTCTTCATAAAATGTGTGTTTTTTATAAAACTCATTTGGGATGGGATGGGAGTCACTAAATAATGACAGACATTTTTGTTTCGACTTCATATTCTTCAGAAAATGCATGCTAATGCATAATCTTTTATTTGTTCAACTTTCTAAATTTGTTTGAGCAATACATCCCTATTTCCTTATTTGTCAGCTTTTGTCCCACTTTATTTACTGGCTTTGTACAGATTTCTTGCTCTAACAGGTTGAGGGGTATGGAGGCGGACGGTCGGTGCTCTTCTGTGCACAGATTCAATATCTCTGTTGTTCTATGAGGTTTTGTGGCCAGCAATAGTGGAATGCTCTAGAAAACTTCACTTAGGCATGCAGCACATCATTAACATGCATTGCGTGTTGGCTAGAGCACACTGTGGTCATGTAGATGGATACAGTCTGCGTAGTTCTCTACATGGAGTCTATACAGAGTTTATGGAATCCTGGGGTATGACATATTCAGTAAGAAAATCACTAGGGAAGATTATAAAAAGTGTAATATAATTGCACTGGTAGTCCAATATGATCTTCATGTAAAAATGGCTATGTTTACAGGTGCAATGTTATTCAACACAGATAAAGCAGCCTGTTGTTATTATACATGGTGATAAACAAATTGTGAATAAGTACAGGGTCATTGTTTCTATTAAAGCTGAATTAATCATAATGTGTGCACATGTTAAATGGGCATACAATGGTAATTCTACAAAATAAACAGATGAAACTCAGAAAAAGAAAAAAAACACATTTTAGTTGCAAGAATGATTTTGATCACATTACCTCTTTAGAATGGCATTTTAATAAATATTTCTTCAATGCATTTATGGATGCTACACTTTTATCTATGCATGAAAGTGTCAGACTACTGAATGAACATAGTAAAGAAGATGGTATCTTGTGGAGAATCCCTTAACTTGTTTTCACTGCACAGCTCTACAAAAAGGATGATGATGATGATAATAATAATAATAATAACAATGTTAACACTGATGGCTTTGAAGTTTATGAGGTGCTCAAAAATCCTTGCAAACTCATTCCTAGAAATTGCACAGTGCTAGTTAATTCTTTTAAACAGGGAATATCTTATTACTTTCCCCTTGGATATTATCTGTACCAAAAATTGGAACAATTTCTTTTGCAGATGCATTTGAAGAAAGAGAAAGTTCTCAGAAATATAAGTAATACAAATACACTTATGCAGCATTATGCTTTAGGGAAGGACTACAGGCTTAGCAATGCTGTCAGTTAATGCAATAAGTCAGCAGCCAATTTATACTAATCTGAATTAATTCAGGATTTCACACATGGAAAGTTACAATTTAGAGTAAATATGGAATGCCATAAGCATTTTATTGCAATGTATGTTAGTATCATGCTATTCATTTTAATCAATACTTTAAAAGACAGTAGCAGAAATACTTTGAAAAAATACTATTCTTAACTTTCTTCTTTCTTTCACAAAGACTTTTAAACTACTTTGGAAACATAAACATTTTTTTTCTGAAGAATGTAAATTATACACAAGAACTGTAGACTGAAGAATCAAGATGTGTGGTGAGGGCCTTATTTTCATAACATTAATTTGAAGTGATTTTTCCTATTACAGTAGTACTTTTATGAACCACAGCAGGAAACAACTTTTTAAAAAGGATTATATATGCTGCCACTAAGAATTTTGCATATATGAGTTGTTTTTCTGATATGAAATAATGCAAAAAAGCATATTTTAATCCTTCCCCAAATATATATTTTCAGTTTCACTT
This sequence comes from Protopterus annectens, assembly GCF_019279795.1. Classification (NCBI taxonomy): domain Eukaryota; kingdom Metazoa; phylum Chordata; order Ceratodontiformes; family Protopteridae; genus Protopterus; species Protopterus annectens. The sequence goes on from NC_056728.1 coordinate 657,656,671, forward strand.
AATTCCAAAAATAAAATTGAAAATGTATGTATATTATACACAGTGGGAAACAACACCTGAATTATCTTAGTTTTTTAGAGGAGGCTTTTAAGTGCATCCCATAACTTTTCAAATTGTGCCTTCTTTTTCTAAAATCACAGTCTCAGAATCATATAAGGTGTAAAATACAAAACATAGTAAAAAAATAGTTTTATTTAAGTATTTTGTAGAGCTGATATTTACTAAATATTTACTTCCTTTTCTTCTCAAGTCTGAAGCAATATATAGTCTTACTATTCTAACTAGTTTCCCAGAAAGTGGTAATTTCCATTGGTCCCTTGGTCTCTCACTTGTTTTATATATTAAGATGGAATTCAAATTGAGTGACCATGTATCAGAATGTGTTATATATTATAGTAGTACTCACTCACAGATGTTACAGTTAAAATGTACTGCATCCTTAGTGTTGTGTATTACTTGTAATGTAAGCTGATAAAAAGACATACAAGGCATTCCAAGGAGACTGAGAAAGGACAAATACATCCACTGCCCTCCAATATCTCAGTTTAGATATTTTTGAGGTTTTACAGCAATATTATTACTCAGGAAGAAAATTTCTCTCGCTTTTTTATTTCTACAAATATTTTGGGTTTCTAATACCATGATGGGAATGGACCCCATTCCTTAATTAGGGTACAGTTAAATTTCATGAAATTATCACTTCTGTGTTTGATGTTTGCAAAGAGTGTTCTTCTCCACACCTGCAATGTACACAACATTGTTTCCTTCTGTAGTTCATACAGGTTTATGAGCATTGGTAACATGTTTAAATGACTTTAATTTTTTTATTAATACCATTGCTGCTAATACTGTTGGAACTGTCTGAGTCTATTTCATTCATATTTCTCTAGATTCTGCTTGCAAATCTTGAAACTTTATCACCTTGATTGTCTCAGTACATAAGTTACTATAATATCTGGGTGCAGTTATTTCAATGCTTAATGTAATTTTTTTGAACTACAATATCTGTTTTTCTTACATCTGTGTTCTTACTGCTGGTATTGGGTGATCCCATGTGATCCAAACTTCAGCATTGCTGTGATGCTTTGTGTTCCATGCTTCCAGTGCTTCCTAGCTGCTTCTATATTGCAGTGTTTGCATAGTCTCTAATGTGATGGTTTCCAGTGGTAGCCATCTTCCCAGAGAATAAACTGTGACCCTTGCACCAGTTATTGATCTACGTCAGCCCTTCTTGGAAGGTATTAGTGTCTTTGGAAGAATCTACGAATATACCTAGTTTGCAACTGTCTGAAAACTTGGTCAGCCAGGTGCCCTTGATGTTGGCCTTTGCTTCAGAGAAATAGATACCAAAAAGGAGCAGCCCCCAGTTCTGAGTCTTGAGGCACTGCACTAGTGACTGATCTATATGTGGAAGTAGGCTCTCTTATCCTATTTTTTTGGTCCTATCTTTGAGCCAACTAGCTATCCAGTGGGTGACATAGGAGATTATACCTAATTTTGTGAGTTTGTCTACAATGCCAGACAGGGAATCGCATTGGATGCTTTGGCCAGAACAAGTTATACAGTATGCACCTTTTTGCCCTTGTCCTTTGCTTTGGTTACCCTTTCAAAGACATCCACTAGTTTGAGTGACATGATCTGGCCTTAGCGAAACCAAAGTGGGTTGGATCCAGTGTCTGAAAGTTTCCTATTTTATTCTTTATCATTTCCATGATAGTTTTTTCTATAGTTTTGTATATGAGACTTGTTAGACTTATGGGTCGATGGTTACCTGGGCCCATAGATGGCTTACCTATTGTGCAGAAGAAAATGTATTGAAACTTCCCTAACTGAAAAAATGGTAAAGAGTAGCACAAGACAAACAGTAGTGATGACAGAAACTAACCCAGAAATACCCTCCCATTTTAACTTATATCCCCGGGATAATATTTGTCCATTATCATGGCTCCTCTGCAAAGTGGTTTGCCACCGATTCATGGTCACTGCAAAGTGGGATACTGTTGGATGATTTTTTGTAATCTCTCTTAGTTTCATAGGTAAATACATGGCTAATTATCCTGAAGGGTCATTTTAAGCCTCGCTGTTTTATCCCATTAGATATTCAAATTACACTCACTTTGATTTTCATTACTATACTTCCCATTTGTGAATGATTACTTCAGGGTCATAGCACTGAGCACTGAAACGCGATTCTACTGCATATGCTGCCACTGTATTGGTAGCACAGAGAGCAGTCCTGTTGTAAAAGTCCTTATTCCCATGCAATGAACTAAGTTGCATTTGTCTAGGGGAAGGGATGAGTTTTTTTTTATGTGGATGGGGAGTCTATTCCAAAATATTGGCATCCCCAGGAATGTGTACCTTTTCTTTCCAAACTATTCTGATTATGTTACAAAAGAGGTAAAGGTCTCTGGAGTGGGTATTTCTGGCACCATTTAACTTGCACATGTGCAGTAGATCCATTAGAACTGGATCAGAGGATCCCCTAAAGGCCAGACACAGATAACCTCTTGTTAGTCTATAGGAGACTGAGTATAGTGACAGGGCTTTGAGGCAGTCCATCTACATCATGTGGCTCATTTCCTGTAGTATCTTTGTAAGGAACATCTGTGAGCACTCCACTTGTGGCATATGCCTGGAGAGGTACATTCCAAAGAGGGATGATGGGTCTGATGAGGTCTGACTACAAGGAGACGATGACAGCTCTGGACAGAGATGATATGCCTTTCTTCGTAAGTTGAGCAATATAGAAGGATATTTTTGCAGCCATTAACAAATGATGGTCAAATGCCTGGTCACTGTCTGCACCACATATCTAACTACTGGATTGACTCTTGGGAATGTATTGTCAATGTGGCAGTCTCCAAGAACAGCTGATTTACCAAAGTAAGAATACTGCACTTTTTGACATTTAACTTTAATCCATGACTCTGTCACCAGTCATTTGACTGGGATAAGACCCCACTGGAGGATGAGTAAATATTTTGGGGATCCAGTGACTAATCCCAGCCTGCAGTTGCCCGAAACCTGGTCAACCAAAGGCCCTTGATGTCTGCTTGGACTTCTAAGAAGTTGATGGCAAACAGAAGTGGTCCCAGCACTATGTCCTATGGAACTCTACTAGTGGCTTGTCTTTTTGTGTAGGTAGCTTCCACTATATTGAATTCCAGTGCCCAATCTCTAAGCTAGTTAACAGTCCAGTCAGTGAGGTAGGGTATTATTCCTAATTTAGTAAGGTTAATACCATGCTTATATTCTTCCCCTTCTTACAGATCTCAGTTATGGCTTTATTCTAAAATAGATTATCTTTCTCCCTTATGACTTTCTTGTATTTCCTTTTTGTTCTATTCCATGACTGAATTTTTTTCTAGATGGCTACAAACTCTGCCTGCATCAGTTCCATGTAAATAAGAAGCTAATGTTTTCAGATTCATACCTCCTGCACTGTGATCCAAGACTCATGGAAAGTGTTTATGCAGCATTAATACATTGTTGTATGTCTGGAGCAATTTTTTAATGTAAGAATATACAAGGAAGCTGACTACAAGTAAATGCCAACTGAATATTTATATCTTTATCTATATCTATATCTATATAGCTATATCTACATCTCTTTCTCTCTCTCTGTCTATATACACACACATATATATATATATATATATATATATATATATATATATATATATATATATATATATATATATATATATATATATATATATATATATATATATATATATATATATATATATATATATATATATATATATATATATATATATATATATATATATATATATATATATATATATATATATATATATATATATATATATATATATATATATATATATATATATGGGTCCCTATGAATTGATCGACAACTCAAAACATCGACATTGACTTCACCGACAAGTGTAATCACCGACATCAAAAACACGGACGTTTACCAGGTAACGGATGCAAAGTCGCTACTCATGCCTACCATGGTTTAGTAAGTGTCGCAGTGTCATGCAACCATGGTAGGCATGAGTAGCGACTTTGCATCCGTTACCTGGTAAATGTCCGTGTTTTGCGATGTCGGTGATTTCACTTGTCGGTGAAGTCACTGTCGATGTTTTGAGTTGTCGATCAACTCATAGGGACCCATATATATATATATATATATATATATATATATATATATATATATATATATATATATATATATATATATATATATATCTATGGGTCTACTTCTGTTGTTCGAAAACACATTTTTTCAAACAACAGAAAGCCGGACCCACTTTAACAAAAGTGCACTTAAGCGAACGTGCACTTTCGCGAACAGCAGTTCACACACACACACACACACACACACACACACACACACACACACACACACACACACACACACACACACACAAGCAAATAAACAATATACATATAAAATAGATAGATAGATATATAAATATAGATATATTTATAATGGTTTCATCCAATTTATTTCTGAGCATATACTGACCTGATAGGAATTGTGGTCATTTTGTTTCCCCAGTGAATATGACTGAGCAGTGTTCACAGAGACTGGTAGACAGCATGTTGTCATTTTGCATTTTAGAGGGTTTGCTAGTAGTGAATAGATCAAGAAATGGGAGCTTTCTTGCAACATAACTGGGTCTAGTGTCATAAGATTTCATGGAAATACTCTCAGATCAGAGAGAAATCATTGAATTCAGACTTACTTCAATAGAAAAACTGATACTGTAGTCACTGTGCATTGCCTGGTAAGCTTGAGGAAAACTTTTTCATTAGTAATGAAAAGTGACCTGGTGATACTTGGGAGGGTTTTCAATGAAAGCTCTTTTAAAAACAGATAAATTATTTACAATGAGGCTAGCAAACAGTCATTTTATGAGAAAAATCATCATTGGATGAGGCTAAGGTAATTGATGTGCTCAGGAAATGCATTTTAGTAGGTCAGCCACCTCCATTTATGATAAATAGCCAGTCTTTGTGTATGCCTTTGTAGTTGGGGAGCTGTGTGTGAGTTATATTTAATACAGGTTATGAAAATTCCAATAACAGCAGCACTTCATTGCTGGGTGAAGCCCAAACTTGGACCAATTTATTTATGACAACAGCAGACACTAGGGCAAAGTTTAAGAAGGAGTTGTTAGCTCCATAGATAAGATTGTGTTTAAGCCAGAAGTCCTTTGCTGGTCTCCATAATAGAAGGATAATATCCTGGCAGTCTGCTTATGCATTGAACGGAATATGTAGAGAGCAAAGAAAGGGAACAAAGCCGTTCATCTTTGGTGACAGTTGAAAAGGAAAGCTATACTGAAAGATAATGAGAGTAGAATCCAAGAGGAGGGGAACAATGTCATTAACTGAGTAAAGACTTGAGTGAAAGGCTTGAGTTTTGGCAAATTTAAGTTCTAGAAGTATAGTGGGAATCCATTGTTAGATGGTCAGTAATGATTATAATATATATATATATATATATATATATATATATATATATATATATATATACATATATATATATATATATCAATACTGTAATGTTTAAAAATAAAGAAAAACAGATTTATTAGTGGGTGCCATAATATTTTATATACCACTTTGTAGAGATAAATTATTATATATTGGTATGCTGAGAAGAAGAATAAGAGAGGATAGATGTTTACATAAATAAAAGATGGTGGAGTAGCGGTGGATGGGGGTGGGAGGGGAGAGAAGGGTCCACTAGCGGTGAACAATGCACATGTACAGTTCATCAGGACATAGACTGTTTGGAAGTGAGAGGCTACAGTTCTGTTAAAATAAACTGTGAAAGTAAATAAAAAGTATGGATCAATGACAGTGTAAAGGAAAGAAAGACCTTTAATTTCATATAATCACTGAGATCCAAGGATTAGAACAATGAGCTTGCACAGTAAAGGCATACCTAGGGTAGGTACAAGAGTCAGGAACATGCAATAAAAGCAGAGATGTAGGTAGACTTGGGTGATGGGAGCATCTGTCCTGTGTGCATGATGTGAAGTGATTTGATCAGCAGTTGTTGATGGGGTGGTATTGTAGTACCAGCATTCAGAAATGAATGGTTATACTGTATTTATGATAATAGGTGAATCCCTTTGTGTATGGCATTCTAACAGTGGTAAGCAACTTGTTGTATTTGTAGCAACTGACTTACCACAGTTTGAAGCAGAAACTTCAAGATGCCTTGTGTCGTCGTGTCTTTCGGCTTTTCCCGGTTAGGGGTCGCCACAGCGGAACTCCAGTCTGCTAATGATTGGTAGTTGATTTTTACGTGCCGAGTTACCAACCCTGACACACAACCTTCAACGAAGGTACGCCCATTCATGCATGTCTCTACACAGAAGACAGTCTAGCTGAGAATCAAACCAGACAGCATCTTACTGTGAGGCGACAATGCTACCGCAGCGCCACCACCATGTACAGATCAATAAATGCATGAGATTTTGAATGTGGTGATCAAAAAAGTAAACAACAGATAAAATAATTCAATGATGTAATTACATAGTATAGAATTACAATATTCTGAGAATAACTTGACAAAATTGGTGCAAACTAAGCAAATAAGCAAGAGAATAAACTTTCCTATAGTCCTATGTCATATCAGCCTAATACTGGCCTTCATTAATTCTCCTGCTACTTGGTAATGCGGTTTGAATTGTCAACAGCTGTATAAGAGTTGTACATGTATAAAAATTATTGTACTGTTCAGGTTTATATTCCTGGTATCTTATCTATTGTATCCTTTCTGACTTTATGCACTTTATTTAATTGTCAGACCATTGATGTATGGGCTGGTAGGCAGAAAGTGACAACACTTTTACAAAAAACATGTTGTATAAGTAAAAAGAGATACATAGAATGATGCTGATGCAATGGGCAAATACTGTACAGCAGAAATCCATTTAACTTGCAGCTATTAGTCTATAAGAATCAGTTATTACAATAGCATAGTTCATACTGTAAAGGCAGACCTATGATAGGGACAAAAGAGTCCGGGACAGTCTAGCAAAGTAGAAGTTAATTAGAGCATTAAATCCCATAATGCTTATAACTAGACAGTACAGAAAAATGCTTTCAAATATGTGAAATATTATAGTATGTTAGGTTCAAGCCAGATGGGGTAGGGTAGGGGTCAAGGTACTTAGTGATATCTAAACTAACAGGGGTTATAGATGAGATTTCAAGGATTGATGTGTGTTAAAAAATATAGCATCCAAGGGCTTGGTCTTAAGAAAAGAGAAGGAAGATGGAAATGGCACTGTTATGAACAAGAAGGAGATTACAAGACACCTTTTCAGGATAACTGTGTAATAAAATACCATAGCATCTGAGGGTTAACTTCATGTAGATTGGAGAAACAAGATGTACAAGACACTCAGTGATATCAAGCTATGTGGGGGTGGGGGGTTATAGCTCAACGTTTCATGATTCTGTGTTCAAACATAGCATAGTGACGAAGGGCTCAGTCCACATGCTGTTGGGGGAAGAAGGAAACCAAGCAAGGCCATTTCTGAACAAACAGGAAAGTTTTCTAGAACAGGTGTGTGCTTCTGAGTGATCTGTCCACCCAGAGTGTATATTTAATTTATTTGGCATTACAAAAACAAACATGATGTTTGGTTTCTGCTCTAACTTAGAACTTTTAGAACTATTGGAAAAGGACTTAAAATTAAAGCAACACTACAATAAAACAGGAGAAAATAAAAAGAAAAAATGTAAGAATACAACCTGTACATCTGAAAAAAACTAATAAATAAACATACAATTCTTGAAAAAAAAACTTCTCACCTGCTTTACTTGCCTTGTTTGAAATTCTACTTTCCAGCTCCACCTACAATCCAGAAGCAGTTAGTGTTAATCACAGATTCTGCATTTCTTTGATAAATGTGTCTATTACGTATTCCTTAATATAAGAGACTGGAACTTGTATGAAGGATATACAGTGTCCCATTGCATATCTACATAGATAAATGAAGTATTTACTATATAGTTATGCAGATTACTTTTTAGGTTCCTCTCTATACTTGATGATCTAGCATCCCTCACCCAAATACAATATTGACGCATTTGCTCTCCAACATATGACAATCCTTTGGTTTATGCATTCCCACCATGATGAGAGATGGGTGCAAGGTGCAGTGTTGTTATTTACAGTGGACCAGAATACTGTATGCTTTAAGCTTTAACTCCCCATACATGCACATTAGTTGTTCATAGTGGAAGAAATACACTGGGACAAGCTGTTGGATTGATGTTCACCTTCCTCTACAAGCAGTACAAGACTGCAGATGATCTGGACTCCATATGTCAGGCAGTAATGCATACTTCTCCAGTCTCTTCTGAAGGAACTGATGCAACCTGTGTACTCCTACCCATGTGTACTGCCCCACCTGCGAGAGTTGATTGAGCTCTACCTCTTCTGTCCTCTTCTTCCCTTGTGACATGACATCTCCAGCAGTTGTCAGAGCCAGTAGTCTAACATGGGTCACCTGTGTCATACTCAATGCTTTATTCCTCTCTGCTAAAGCAGCTGGCCCTTGTTATAGCAGGTATGACGACTATGCCAAACTATCACTCATTTCTCAGTACCTGTAGTATCAAAGGACTGCTACTGTTTGTGGGGTCAAAAACATGTTGAGTTTGCCTGAAATTAAAACATAAATTGTGTGTTTAGCATTCATCATGAGAAACAAGCAGCTCAACAAAATATGCAATGTTAATTAGATATACAGCACTATTTTCTAACTGTGTCCGTTACAGATTTCTGACAGATATAGACTGAAACTTGCTTGTGGGAAAGACTAAAAGAGCAAATCACTAGAATGCACAACTAAGGAGATATTAACAGTTGTTCTTATATGTTTATGAATGTTTATGAAAAAAAAATAAAGTTAATATTCTTATTAATAAATCCACAAATTCATTGAAAAACAACAATCACAGTATCAGTTTTAACAGTACCACTGTAAATTTCACAATGTTCAGCATTTAGATCACTGTTAACAGTAGCCTAAGCTATGTGGGTAATATCCTTGCTAAGGATAAGACTGACAACCATCTTTCAAATCTGTAGTGCCCAAAGGGTCAAACAGAGGCAAATAAAAGGCAGATTGGGAGACAAAAGGCTTCAGAACTTTCTTACCGCTGAAATGCTTCACCTCTGCAATCTCTGTGAAACTGATGGTTGACTAGCAATTGTTCCAAGGTTAGGCAGACAAGTTGCCTTCTGGGGTAAACCTTCCATTTCATCTCTTTGCTATGATGCAAACTTATTTTTTCCACAAATGTGTTAATTTTCTTCTAGGAAATTAATTTTCTGGGACCGTCATGTTTCTATGGTGATTTTTTTCTGGTGCAATGCTTTTGTGGCCAGATTGTATAAAAATTTATTTTAAGCATTATTTTCTATGCGCATATATAAAGTTAGTGTGTGGGGGGGTGGCAGAAGTTGATGTTTTCATGACTGTCAGGGGAAAACTTTACCTCATAACCGTAATTTTTTTTAACAGAAGGTTCAATGACTCTCTCATTTTGTACTTCTTGCTTGTAAATTCTCCTTCCTGGCTTAAACATGAAGCGCTTTCCAGTCTCTGCAGTTCTTGTATCCCCTGTCCACAATAAAAAGAAAGTTGTTAGGAAATATTTGGGTGTCTAACCAGCTCCATCACTGCCTCACCACTGGTGGGCGACTCTGCTGCCACTAATTCTGCTTCTTCAGACCATCCACCTGTTATTCCTGATTCCTCTAGTACAGTTCTTCAAGCCACTAAAGACCAATATAAAGGTATGTCCTCCATGGGTGACACCCCCTAATGGCAGGAGAAACCACTCTTGTTGATCTTGAAGAAGGGAGTAGTTGAAGGTTAAATTTTTGGCCCTGCTTGTCATCCTGCCTTTAGTCAGCCCCTTTTTAGGTAGTTTCTCCACAAAAAAAAAACTTAAAAAAAATGTTTCCTCTCCTGTTTCTCTAACTATGACAGTGAAGAATTGCTGTCATATGCTAAGGGAATAGTCTCTGATTTTAAAGTGTTAAATTCTAGTACTTCATTACATTCTCGTAGAAAAATAAAAAAAAGATTTCCCCTCACAGGATGACAATGAATTCCAGTCAGATGAGCAGGGAGGGGTGGTGGAATTT